>NC_089741.1:78265771-78310771 GCF_040412425.1 Macrobrachium rosenbergii | reverse complement strand
TATATATATATATATATATATATATATATATATTCTCTCTCTCTCTCTCTTTCTTCTTCTTCTTCTTCTTTCTTCCTTTCTTCTTTCTCTCTCTTCTCTATATATATATATATATATATATATATATATATATATATATATATATATATATATATAGAGAGAGAGAGAGAGAGAGAGAGAGAGAGAGAGAGAGAGAGAGAGAGAGAAATTTGTCTTGTTGTGTATTTTGTAGGGAGTCTGTGTGTTTAGGTAGAGTTGGGTTAATGCAGGATTACGGTAACTTTGGGTAATAAATGAATATTCTTGTTTTATAATTTGTAATATATGTTTGACTTTTTCCTTTGCTTGATAAAATCTAATCTGATAAGAATTAAGGAATTATCGTGTTGTACATATTATAAAAAAACCTATAGGCTAAAACAAAGAAAAAATAAATAAATAATACAACAAGCAAAAAGGAAGGCAGAGGTCTTTGCTTTACGTCCAGGTGCACTGACCGCGTTTCTCATCTCTGGTCCGCTGTGTCAAGGCGCCGTTCACGATCGTTAGTTGCTGCATAACATGAAATCCAATTTCTTTTATATCTTCCAAAAACGCGGGTTTGTATATGTTTTTATTGAAAAGTATGACGATATTATCATAAATCATGATGCATAAAAGTAATTGTAAAGTTCATCATTTAGAGATACAAGATCGACTGGCATTTGTTCCGTGCTACTCCAAAATTCAGTTTGCAACTCAAGTAGGCTTAACTACGGTGGTCAGGCGCCGCCAACACTGGCTACAAACATCTGATTTCACCTGAGTTATACTCCGCCTTCATATATATATAGCTCGTTATTTAGAAACCAATGTTCCAGCAACATTTATTCGATACCCACATACAATAACATGGAAATTTACCTAGCGATCTTTGCAAAAACGAATGCATTTGAGAAGATTTAGATGAGTTTTTTCCATTTCAGTTAAGAAAATAAACAGACAAACGCTGTTGTGGTTTTCCTGTATTGCTAACATAATAAATGACAGTAATTGACATCCTTTCATATCTATTTTCATATATATAGTATATCATGTCTTATTTTCAATGATATACAATTGATAGCAATTACCACTCTTCCGTTTTGGTTATGATATACATTTAAGAAATACTTTCTAAGCACCTAGATTTCACTGCTCCATTTCTCCAAGTGACCGGAGAACTTAAAATCACTACAAGGACCAGCTACAAAGAGCTAGAAAGGGTTAATCACCTCGAGCATGATAGCTCCGGTACGTTTGGAACACGCAGCTCTTTTTATGACATTTTTTCATCACAATGCGATTTATATAATGGATCATGAAGCTACAACATCACCTAACGAAAACCACGCTACCTCGGGAATATACCTGATGGGGAATTGTCACCAAAGGTGAATTTCTTGTATGATAAATGACGGGCACTGCCGAGTCTCGATCCCACTACACAGACGCGCATCCAGCGAATTCAGTCAACGCTAACCACTCAGCAATCAAGAGAGGTATTAGTTAACGCCGTGTCTGGTGTACTTTATTTACCAGTCGAGACCGGGGAAATTGTACTTAGCTTCAGCATTAACCCACCACTCTCACGATAGTTCTTTGTACGTTTGGAACACGAAGCTCTTTTCTCTATGATTATTTTCTTATCACACCGTGAATAGTATAATGATCATGAAGCTACAAATAACGCTTAATATCAAACCGTTACCCGGGAATATCCTGATGTAATTTATCACCGAAGGGAATGGAGTAAGTGATAAACGGACGGCACTTCCGGAGTCTTGATCCCACGACAGACGCGCATCCAGCGAATCCAGTCGACGCTAACCACTTAGCTATCTAGAGGTATGTTAACGCCGAGTCTGGTGTACTTTTATTTACCCGTTGAGGGGAATTTGCATTAGATTCTGTATTAAACCACCCAGACCATAATAGTTCTTGCAATGCTTGAATGGCAGCTCATTTATGATACTTTCGTCATAAGAATCGCGGATTGGCATTTATCATGAAAATACAAATATCGCTAATATCAATCCATGCTACTCGGGAATATCCCCGATGGGGAATTGGCACCGAAGGGGAATTTATAACTGATAAATGGACGGGCACTACTGAGTCTTGATCCCACGACACAGATGCGCATCCAGCGAATCCACTCGACGCTAACCACTGAGCCATCAAGAGGTATAAGTTAACGCCGAGTCTGGTGTACTTAATTCATTGTCAGACAGGAAGGTAATTAGCTTCGGCATTTACCCAACTCGACCACGATAGTTCTTTGGCACGTTTGAACACGCAGCTCTTTCTGACATTTTTTTATCACACCGCGATTTAGTATATGATCATGAAGCAAATATCGCTTAATATCAAATCCACGCCATTCGGGAATATCTCGATGGGGAATTATAAATCAGAGGGGAATTTATAGTGATAAATGGATGGCACTGCCGAGCCTCGATCCCACGACACAGATGCACATCCAGCGAATCCAGTCGACGCTGACCACTAAGCTATCAATAGAGATATAAGTTAACGCCGAGTCTGTTATACTTTATTTATCCGTCGAGAGCGGGGAAACTGTACTTAGCTTCGGCATTAAACCACCTCGACCATGATAGTTCTTTGGTACGTTTGGAACACGCAGCTCTTTTTATGACATTTTCTTATCACACCGTGATTTATATACAATCATGAAGCTACAAATATCGCTTAACATCAACCATCGCTACTCCGAATATCCCTGATGGGGAATTTTCACCGTAGGGGAATTTATAAGTGATAAATGGAAAGGCACTGGGCCGAAATTTCTATCCCACTTCATTACAGATGCTACATCCTCATGGAACTATCGACGCCAACCACTGAGCTATCAAGAGAGGATAAGGTAACACCGAAGTCTGGTGTACTTTATTTACCCGTCGAGAGCGGGAACGTACTAGCTTCGGTATTAAACCACCTCGACCATGATAGTTCTTTGGTACGTTTGGAACATGCAGCCTTTATATGACAGCTTCTCGCACGTGATTTATATACGATCATGAAACTGGCAAATATCGCTTTAATATAAAATCCATGCTACCGAATATCTGATGGGGAATTATCAACTAGGGAATTTATAAGTGATAAATGGACGCGTACTGCTGAGTCTCGATCTCACAACACAGACACGCATCCAGCGAATCCAGTCGATTTACTAATCACTGGAGCTAATGAGATGTGCGTTAACACTGAGTCTGGTGTACTTTTTTTATTTACTGTTGAGAGCAGGGAAATTGTACTTAGCGTCGGCATTAACCACCTCGACAATGACAGTTCTTTTTGGCAAATTCTTGAACATGCAGCTCTTTTTCTGACATTTTTTATCACACCGAATTATAAATGATCATGAAGCTACAAATATCGCTATCATCAACCACTTAGCTCGGGAATATCCCCGATGGGGAATTTAACTGAAGGGGAATTTATATGATAAAATGGATGGGCAAATGCCGAGTCTCGATCCCACAACACAAACGCTGCATCCAACGAATCCAGTTGACGCTAACCACTGAGCTATCAAGAGGTATAATTTAACACGAGTCTGGTGCACTTTATTTAACGCATCGAGCGGGAAATTGTACTTAGCTTAAGACAACCCACCTCGAACATGATAGTTCTTGTACGTTTGGAACACGGCGCTCTTTTATGACATTTATCACACCGTGATTTATATAATAATCGTGATTAGAAATATCGCTTAATATTAAATCCACGCTTACTCGAAATATCCCCATGGGGAATTTTCACCGAAGGGGAATTTATATGATAAATGGACGGGCACTGCCGAGTCCCGATCCCACGGCCAGACGGCGATCCAGCAATCCAGTCATAACCACAGAGCTAATAAGAGGTATAAGTTAACGCTGAGTCTAGTGCACTTTATTTACCCGCCGAAGCGGGAATTGCAGTACTTACTTTGGCATTAACCCACCTCGACCATGATAGTTCTTGGTACGTTTGAAAACGCAGCCTTTTTATGAAATTTTCATCACACCGTGTGATTTATACACGATCATGAAGCTACAAATTTCGCTTAATATCAACTAAAACTACTCCGGAATATCCTCATGGGAATTATCACCGAAGAGGAATTTATAAGGATAAATGGATGGGCACTGCCGAGTCTCGATCCCACGACACAGACGCGCATCCAGCGAATCTAGTCTACGCTAACCACTGAGGATTCAAGAGAGGTATAAGGTAACGCCGAGTCTGGTGTACTTTATTTACCCATCGAGAGCGGAGAAATTGTACTTAGCTTAAGCATTAACCCACCTCACTGATAGTTCTTTGCACGTTTGGAATACGCACTTTTTATGACATTTTTATCACACTGTGATTTATATACGATCGCGAAGCTACAAATATCGCTTTATATCAAATCAACGCTACTCGGGAATATCTCGATGGGAATTATCACCGAAGGGAATTTATAACTGATAAATGGACGGGCACCGCTGAGCCTCGATCCCACGACAGACGCATCCAACTAATCCAGTCAACGCCAACCACTGAACTATCAACAGAGGTATAAGTTAACGCCGAGACTGGTGTACTTTATTTACCCTTCGAGAGCGGGGAATTTGTACTTAACTTCGGCATTAACCCACCTCGACCATAATAGTTCTTTGGTACGTTTGGAACATGCAGCTCATTTTATGACATTTTCTTATCACACAGTGATTTATATAAGATCATGAAACTACAAATATAGATTAATATCAAATCCACGCCACCTCGGGAATATACCCGATGGGGAATTATCCCCAAAGGGGAATTTATAAGTGATAAATGGACAGGCACTGCTGAGTCTCGATCCCACTACACAGACACGCATCCAGTGAATCCAGTCGACGCTAACCACAGAGCTATTAAGAGAGGTATAAGTTAACGCTGAGTCTGGGGTACTTCATTTACCCGTCGAGAGCTGGGAAAGTGTACTTAGCCTCAGCATTAACCCACCTCGACCATGATAGTTCTTTTTTACGTTTGGAACACGCAGCTCTTTTTATGACATTTTTTTATCACACCGTGATTTATATACGATCATGAAGCTACAAATATCGCTTAATATCAAATCCACGCTACCTCGAGAATATCCCTGATGGGGAATTTTCACCGAAGGGGAATTTATAAGTGATAAATGGACGGGCACTGCCGAGTCTCGATCCCACGACATAGACGCATCCAGCGAATCCATTTGACGCTAACCACCGAGCTATCAAGAGAGGCTAGTTAACGCCGAGTCTGGTGCACTTTATTTACCTGTCGAGCGGGAAATGTACTTAGCTTTGGCATTAACCTACCCTCGAACATGAGAGTTTTTTGGTACGTTTGGAACATTACAGCCTTTTTATGACATTTTTTATCACACCGCGAGTATTATACGATCATGAAAGCCACAAATATCACTTAATATCAATCCATGCTACCTCAGGAATATCCCCGATGGGGAATTATCACCGAAGAGGAATTTATAAGTGATAAAATGGATTGGTACTGCCGAGTCTCGATCCTACCTATTAAGACGCCAAGCATACAGCTAATCTAGTCGACGCCAACCACTGGAGTGATTCAAGAGAGTATAAGGTAACGCCGAGTCTGGTATACTTGATTTATCCATCGAGAGCGGGGAAATTATATTTAGCTTAAGCATTAACCCACCCCGACCACGATAGTTCATTGGTACGTTTGGAACACGCAGCACTTTTTATGACATTTTTTTATCACACTGTGATTTATATACGATCATGATTTACAAATATCGCTTTATATCAATCAACACTACCGGGAATATCCCCGATGGGGAATTATCACCGAAGGGGAATTTATAAGGCGATAAATGGACAGGCACCGCTGAGTCTCGATCCCACGCACAGACGCCGCACTCAACGAATCCAGTCGACGTGTCCACTGAACTACATCAATAGAGGTATAAGTTAACGCCGATATTGGTGTAATTTTATATACCCATCGCAGACGGGGATTTGTAATTACCTTCGGCATTAACCCACCTCGACCATAATAGTTCTTTGGTACGGTTGGAACATGCAGCTCATTTTATGACATTTTCTTATTACACCGTGATTTATATACGATCATGAAACTACAAATATAGATTAATATCAAATCCACGCCACCTCGGGAATATCCCCGATGGGGAATTATCCCCAAAGTGGAACTTATAAGTGATAAATGGATGGGCACTGCTGAGTCTCGATCCCACTACACAGACACGCATCCAGCGAATCCAGTCGACGCTAACCACTGAGCTATCAAGAGAGGTATATCTTAACGCCGAGTCTGGTGTACTTTATTTACACGTCGAGAGCGGGGAAATTGTACTTAGCTTCAGCATTAACCCACTCGAATTATGATAGTTCTTTTTGTACGCTTGGGAACACGCAGCTCTTTTTTATGACATTTTATTTCACCGTGATTTACATATGATCATGAAGGACAAATATTGCTTAATATCAAATCCACACTACTCGGGAATATTCAATGGCGGGTAATTGTCAATGAAGGGGAATTTATAAGTGATAAATGGATGGGCATTGCTGAGTTCGATCCCATCGACACAGATGCGCATCCAGCGAATCCAGTCGAAGCTGACCACTAAGCTATCAAGAGAGGTATAAGTTAACGCCGAGTCTGGTGTACATTATATACCCGTCGGAAACGGGGAAATTGTATCAGGTTCAGTATTAACCTACCCGACCATGATAGTTCTTTTTGCACGTTTGGAACATACACCTTTATGACATTTTTTTATCACACTGTGATTACTTACGATCATGAAGCTACAAATATCGCTTAATATTAACCACTCCATTTCCGGGAATATCCTGATGGGGAATTATCACTGAAGGGAATTTATATGATAAATGACGAGCACTGCCGACTCTCGATCCACGACAAAGACTTGCATCCAGCGAATCCAGTCGACGCTAACCACTGAGTAATCAAGAGAGGTATAAGTTAACGCCAAGTCCGGTGTACTTTATTTACTCGTTGAGAGCGGGAAAATTGTACTTAGCTTCGGCATTAACCACCTCGACCATACAGTTCTTGGTATGATTGGCACACGCAGCTCTTTTTATGACATTTTTTTATCACACAGTGATTTATGTACGATCATGAAGCTACAAATATTGCTTAATATCAAATCCACGCTACCTCAGGAATATCCCCGATGGGGAATTATCACCGAAGGGGAATTTATAAGTGATAAATGGATGGGCACTGCCGAGTCTCGATCCCATGACACAGACGCGCATCCAGCAACCAGCTCGAGCGCCAACCACTGAGCCGCAAAGAGCAGAGGTTAATGCCGAGTCTGGTACTTTATTTACCCGTCAAGAGCGGGAAATTGTACTTAGCTTCAGCATTAACCCACCGACAATGATAGTTCTTGTAATTTGGAACACGCAGCTCTTTCTATGACATTTTTATCACAATTTGATTTATATACGACCATGAAGTTACAACATCGCTTATATGAAATCCACGCTACTCGAATATCTCCGATGGAATTATCACTTTAAGGGAATTTATAAGTGATAAATGGACAGGCACTGCCGAGTCCCGATCCCACGACACAGACGTGCATCCAGCGAATCCAGTCAACGCTAACCACTGAACTATCAACAGAGGTATAAGTTAACGCCGAGATGGTGTACTTTATTTACCCGTCGAGAGCGGGGAATTTGTACTTAGCTTTGGCATTAACCCACCTCGACCACAATAGTTCTTTGGTACGTTTGGAACAGGCAGCTCATTTTATGACATTTTTTTATCACACGGTGATTTATATAAATCATGAAACTACAAATATAGATTAATATCAAATCCACTCCACCTCGGGAATATACCCGGTGGGGAATTATCCCCAAAGGGGAATTTATAGGTGATAAATGGACGTGCACTGCTGAGTCTCGATCCCACTACACAGACACGCATCCAGCGTATCCAGTCGACGCTAAATAACAGAGCTAATAAGAGAGGTGAAGGTTAACGCCGAGTCTGGTGTACTTTATTTATTCGCCGAGAGCCGGGGAAATTGTACTTAGCTTCAGCATTAACTCACCTTCGACCATGATAGTTCTTTGCAATGTTTGGAACACGCAGCTCTTTTATGACATTTTTACCACATCGTGATTTATATACGATCATGAAGCTACAAATATCGCTTAATATCAAATCCACGCTACCTAGGGAATATCTCATGGGGAATTTTCACCAAGGGAATTTATAAGGATAAATGGACGGCACGCTTAGCCCATCCCACGACATAGACGCAAGATCCAGCTTAATCCTTTTGACGCCAACCACCGAGCCATCAAGAGAGTGTATTAGTTAACGCCGAGTCTGGTGCACTTTATTTACCCGCCGAGAGTGGGAAATGTACTTAGTTTACATTAACCCACCTCGAACATGATAGTTCTTGGTACGTTTGGAACACATACAGTTCTTTTTATGAGATTTTTTTATCATACTACGATTTATATACGCATCATGAAGCTAAGCAATATCGCTTAATATCAAAATCCACGCTTACTATAGGGAATATCCCTGATGGGGAATTATCACCAAAGGAATTTATATGATAAAATGGATGGGCACTGCCGAGTCTCGATCCTTTGCGAGCGATCTACCTGTCTCGCCTACATAAATGTCATGACAATTACTACGGTATCTTGTAAACTCCGGCTTCTTCCTTTTGTTATTTAAGTATACGTTAACGAGCGAACTCCCGATGGATTTGGGATAATGGAAAATGAAAGGATTATCAGAACTGAGTTGCTCGGTGGCCTTTTGGATGTTTTCATCGTATGGAAGCTTTATTTTGTTGTTGAAATCTATTTGTCTGTTGTGAGTGGGACCTCTGTAGTATATTTTATTTGCTTTATTAATAGCCCTCTCGATAATGTGGTGGATAGAGCAGTTGCGTTAGGTGTTGGCGGATCGTGTTAAATTCTTGATCCAGGTACTCATTTGAACATATCCTAAGTCCTCTGAGGAATAGGTTGCACCCTACCATGATTTTTACGGAGACGTCGTGGTAGCTTAAGAAATGAATGAGAACAGCGAGGTGGGTTTTCTATATACTGTAAGAAATGCATACCTGTTCTGTTTTCTTATGATCAATACATCTAGAACGGCAGTTTTCGTCCTTTTCATTCTGTTTAAATTTATGGTCGGAACTAGCAGTTTAATATATTAAAAATTCCTTAAAGTCCACACCCAGCTATTGTCCCAGAAAGTAAAAGATATCATCTGTATCAAAGCCAGATCTGTGTTCATGGGGTTTTGATAGACGAGCAAAAGTTTCTGTTTCGAAATATTCATGTACAAGTTTGCTAGAGAAGAGTGATGGGGACTTCCCATGCTAGCCAAATTTTTGTTTGTAAAATTACCATTGAAAGAAAACACGTTGTTAGTTACACAGAGGTTGATAAGTTTTAAAGTTTTATCTATGCCAAGAGGAAAATGGTCTTCATATGGTTGTAACTTCCTCTCTAAGAAAAACAACACGTGTCAGCAATCAGGACTTTAGTAAATAATGGATGACATCAATTTGAAGCAGTTGATGTTGTTTGAGGGGATGTTTAAACTATTAAATTTTTGCATGAAATCCTCTGCATGTTTGACGTGGGAGGATGAGAGGTTCCTAGAAAGGGTGATAACAGGTCTGCAGGCCATTTTGATAATTTGCACATGAAAGAGCCCCTGCTGATATTATGAGGTAAAGGGAATCCCATCTTTATGTGTTTCGGGAGGCCGTAAAAATAGGGAGTGGGAGAGGTTGATTTACCTTGAATGTCTCTAGTAGTTCTATGTCTTTTTATTGGCCCCTATGGTTCTGACAGATTTGTTAAACTGAGCAGCAATATTTGTTGTGATCTTTCGTTAATTTGTAATAGGTCTCCGCATCGTTTAGAAGTTCTTGAACTTTATTGATGTATTTCTCATTTGTCTAAGAGAACTATTTTTTCCCGTCTTTGTCAGATTTTGTGATGATGATATCCCCCTTTTTCTTAAACTAACTAATGCATTTTGGAATCACGGCTTTCGGGAGTGAATTTTTGTTGTTATTTTGCTCCCAAGATATTTAGCAAAAATGCCTTGAGACATGCCTCTTTCTTGTCATAATTGTTTTTTGCAAAATGTTTATAAAAGCAACTAGGAAATTAAGATTACTCTCTGACATGGTTTTTTAGAGCGAACAAAACTTCAAGATTTAGAATGGTGTGTTCTTCTGAAGGAGGGGATGGTTAGAGATTCAGTACATTATGATGAGGCCAAGATTATTCCATCAATAAGTTCCTAATCTAATTCAAGTTGTTGCACCACAATTTCTGGAGTGGACTGCACTGTTTTCAGTTAGCACCTGATAGCACAAAAATATGAAACATATCTGTATATACATCATCAGAGTAATGAGTACACCTGGCTAGCTCCCTTATCTTTCTTTCTAATCACATAGATGGCTTGGTGTGTGGCTTGTATTCTATCTTGAGGAATGTGCGGATGGAGTCCGGAAATGGGTCTGACGCCGATGTCCAACGCGTGAAACCGTACATTTTGGGAGAAACTTGTTCCTGTAGGCATTCTTGTAGAAAATTTCTCTGATTCTTCCTCTTGTGTAACCCATGTACTAGCTGTTAAGTACCGTCTGAAGATGTGTGCTTGACAGCTGGGTTGAAGCCGAAAAACTGGCGTAAACTGTGATGTTCCATAATGGGCAAAATGAATGTCTTTTCCTGTAATACTACAGTGTAATATGAAAATAAGAAGGCCCATAAAACACTATTTAAACGTTGAAACCATATATTTCGGGCACTTGTTTCTGTGCCCCTGTTCACTGGTAGAATATGGACAGGTGGAAAGTTACAATGGTATATATACAAAAACATGAAGGTGTGGCCTTAGGCCTCCGATGTTAAGGAGGTGGCGTTTCTTAAGAAGGAGGAGATTGACCAAATTCCTAGTGGTTTTTGGCCTCATTAGCTCCCGTTTGGCGATGGATCTGGCGGTCGCGTTTCTTGGGTCATCTTCTTCAAAAAGGGTGCGAGGATTAAGGTGTCAATGGCGTCCGATTTCCAATGTCCTCCTGACAGGTTCATATTGTTGGTTTGATTGATGATAGCAGATTCCAGCATCTTTCTTTTGTACGGACAGCTACTCTTGAAAACCAACTCCGCCCCACTCCAGTTAATGACATGCCCTGTATTTCTAATATGTAGGAAAATTCCCGAACTCTCCGAAGCGTAACGTACTGATCTTTTGTGCTCTGTTATTCTTTGCGAGAGCGATCTACCTGTCTCGCCTACATAAATGTCATGACAATTACTACACGGTATCTTGTAAACTCCGGCTTCTTCCCCTTTTGTTATTTAAGTATACGTTAACGAGCGAACTCCCGATGGATTTGGGATAATGGAAAATGAAAGGATTATCAGAACTGAGTTGCTCGGTGGCCTTTTGGATGTTTTCATCGTATGGAAGCTTTATTTTGTTGTTGAAATCTAGTTAACAGCTCCTTCAATAACACCTCATTAACAGTGCATTTACAGACCATAGAGCGTGAGCACCCATTTACCAGCATTTATCCACCCATAAGTGACCGCTCTGAAAAAGACCTTCAGGAACGCAAAAGATCCAGTGCATTCTGCTCGTAAAGGCAAACTTTCAGCATATTACCAAATCAAAGGCCATGTCATTAACTGCCACTAGTTCAAGGAGTTGGTTTCAATCGTCACAAACCTTTTCCATTATAACACCAACGATGGAATCTCACTCAGTCAATCCTTCCAACAATATGAACATGTCAACCGAGGACATTACTCTGAATATAGGGACGGAGGACGGTCCTTTCCGGCCAGGCCCTTCAGAAGATTTGTAAAGGAACAGACGGCTGAAGAAGAGAAAGTATGAAGAAGAACAAAGACAGCAAGAAGCACTAGGGTGGAGAAAGAAGAAGAAAGCCACCTCAGAGCGGGAAGATAGCAGACAGCCGGTGTTTCGGGAGAAGAAGAAGAAAGAGAAGAGTGGAGAAGACACCAAGAAGCCAAACAGAGGAGAGAAGGTTTCAAGTTTAAAGAGAAGAAAGACGGAGACAGCATGAACTTGCATCAAAGACCGAGAAGAGTTGGAGAGCTAAGAAGGACAGCAGGAAGCTTTAGCAGCACAACAATATATATCAGCCTATAACCCATATATATATATATATATATATATCGACAGTATAACCTATATATATATTTATATATGAAGACAAGCCGGAACAATGGCTATAGAGATATATATATATGACGTCAGCCTGGCTGAGAGGGCCTTACTATATACCATAGCACCCTATACGTGGATATATATTTCTCACCGGCGCCCCCGATAGAGATCAACGATATATATATATGCCGTCCGCGAGGCTATATGATATATACCCTAGGTGGAGACAACGATTCAGAGGTATGGCCAAGAATGTGGCTGGTCTTACTGACGGAATACCACAGTATAATAAATAGTCAGGCCCACCCGCTGGCTAGAGTCATATATTTTGAGCACTTTTGAAGATTTGTTCAAACAGTAAAATGCTGGACAAGATGAAATGTGTGCAGGAGTATATATCTGGTATGTAAGTGTGGCATTAACGATGAATGCAGCCGGCCGTTCCCCTCAAGAAGACTGCCAATTCCTAGTGCCAGTTTTACAATCCTTCCCATGGCTCCTGTTTTGCGATTTAAAATAAAGCAACCTCGACACCCTCTCAGGCCTCAATCACCTGGCCAGTATATCTGATATGTAGGAAAATCCTCGAACTCTCTGAAGCATATCTTACCGACCTTTTGTGCTCTATTATTCTTTGTGAGAGTGATCTACCTGTCTCCCCTACATAAATCTCACTACAGTTGCTGCACGGTATCTTGTAAACTCCGGCTTCTTCACCTTTGTTATTTAAGTATACGTTAATGAGCGAGCTCCTAATGGATTTGGGATAATGGAATATGAAAGGATTGTTAGACCTGAGTTGTTTTGTGGCTTTTTGGATGTTTTCGTCGTATGGAAGCTTTATTTTATTGTTAAAATCTATTTGTCTGTTGTGAGTGGGACCTTTGTAGTATATTTTATTCGCTTTGTTGATAGCCTTCTCGATAATGTGGGGTGGGTAGAGCAGTTGCATTAGGTGTTGGCGGATCTTGTTGAATTCTTTGTCTAGGTACCCATTTGAACATATACTAGGCCCCTGAGGAATAAGTTGCACCCTACCATGATCTTTACGGAGACATTGTGGTAGCTTAAGAAATGAATATAGGAAACAGCAAAAGTGGGTATCCTATATACTGTGAAGGCATATCTGTTCTGTTCTCTTATGATCAGTACATCTAGGAACGGCAATTTTCCTTCCTTTTCCCATACTGTTTTGAATTTTATGGTCGGAACTAGCGAATTTAGTCTATTAAAAAATTCATTAAAGTCTCCCCAGCTATTGTCCATGAAAGTAAAAATATCATCTACGTATCTAAGCCAGATCATATTGCGGGGTTGGATAGACGACAAAAGTTCTGTTTCGAAATATTCCATGTACAAGTTTGCTAAAAGGGGTGATAGGGGACTTCCCATGCTACAGCCAAATTTTTTTTCGTAAAAATTACCATTGAAAGAAAACACGTTGTTAGTTACACAGGTTGATAAGTTTTAGAGTTTTATCTATGCCAAAAGGAAAATGGTCTTCATATGGTTGTAACTTCCTCTCTAAGAAAGACAACACGTCGGCGATCGGGACTTTAGTATATAACGACTTGACGTCTAGGCTGAGCAATTTGATGTTGTTTGAGGGGATGTTTAAACTATTAAATTTTTTTATAAAATCCTCTGCATGTTTGACGTGGGAGGATGAGAAGGTTCCTAGAAAGAGTGATAACAGGTCTGCGAGCCATTTTGACAATTTGCACATGAAAGAGCCCCTGCTAGATATTATGGGGCATAAAGGAATCCCACCTTATGTGTTTTCGGGAGGCCATAAAAATAGGGGAGACGGGTTGATAACCTTGAATGTCTCTAGTAGTCCTATGTCCTTATTATTGCCCCCTATGGTTCTGACTGATTTGTTAAATTGAGCAGCAATATTTGTTGTGGGATCTTTCGTTAATTTGTCATAGGTCTCCGCATCGTTTAGAAGTTCTTGAACTTTATTGATGTATGTCTCCTTGTCTATGAGAACTATTTTACCATCTTTGTCAGATTTTGTGATGATGATATCCCCGTTTTCCTTAAACTAACTAACGCATTTTGGAATCTTTTCGTGAGCGAATTTTTGTTGTTATTTTGCTCCAAGACATTTAGCAAAATGCCTTTGAGACATGCCTCTTTCTTGTCATAATTGTTTTTTGCAAAATGTTTATCAAAAGCAAACAGGAAAATAAGATTACTCTCGGGGCCTGGTTTTAGAGCAAATGAAACTCCAAGATTTAAAACGATCTGTTCTTCTGCAGTAAGGGGATGGTTAGAGAGATTCAGCACATTAATGGGTAGGCCAAGATTATTACATACGCTGCTCCTAATCAGTCTTTTTAATTTATTGCACAAATTTCTGGAGTGTGACTCATTGTTTTCAATAGCACCTGATAGCACAAAAATGAAAGATATCTGTACATACCATCATCCCTGCACATGAGGCGAAGCGACGTGGCTAGCTCACTTATTTTTCTTCTAATCACATAGATGTCTTGGAGTGTGGCTTGTATTATGTCCTTTAGGAATGTGCGGATGGAGTCTGGAAATGGGTCTGACGCCGATGTCCAACGCGTGAAGCCGTACATTTTGGGAGAAACTTGTTGCTGTAGGCATTCTTGTAGAAAATTTCTGTATATGTATATATATATATATATATATATATATATATATATATATATATATATATATATATATATATATATATATATATATATATATATATATATATATATATATATATATATATATATATATATATATATATATATATATATATATATATATATATATATATATATATATATATATATGTATATATATATATTGTTAAGAATATACCTTCCTCCCCACCTATGTAGCTGCTATCTAGCTAACTTATTTAGAGGATATATTTTCCGTTAGCTTATAGCTGGCGCCAATGTGGCCGAACTCCGTTGTCTTCACTCATAGGGACACAGAACGCTTGTTTTCCCAGCCTACAAGAAATGCCCACGCCGGTAAGACAACGAGCCTCCTCTTAAAAACCCCTTGCTACCAGAACACACCTAGATTCCCTCCCCCTCCCCTGCCCTTAAAGATCGTACGATGCGGAACAATACTCACAACCCCATCATCCCCCATCACCTGAGTGGGAGTAGCATTTAGTGTTTAGGAAGCCCTATAGGCGTATCGAAATTAGGGGATGCGGTAGGATTTTATTCTGTCAGGCCTTAGACCTAAGGTCTCCTTTCTTCTGTGATTTTGCTGGCATTTGACCTCTTGCAGGGTACAGCTGCCCCCCCCCCCCAACGCCAATGCGTTCTGCTTCTCCAAAAAGCAGAGAGGGAGAGCTTCTTCGACCCTCATCTGGAGCTGACACTCCCTCTGTCTCCGCTGGTGTGGCGAATCGCCAATTACAGCCAATACGACTTCAGGCGCCTATAACCATCATAAAAGGTTTGTATGTTGCAAGTTGTCAATTGCCAGCCCTGTCCCTTGTACTTAACTCTCTAATTTCCATTTCTTTTAAACTTTTAACCTATTCCTCCACGAAACAATCTTCCCTTTGTCACAATCTTGCCTGTATCCCCTGCCTTGCCATTTACGTACTTCGAATTCGAGTAAAGATCCCGATATAACAATCATTTATCCCTCCACCAGTGCAATCTAAGGGCTATTCAAGTATTTAAGTTAAGTGAAAACAGAGCTAGTTAACTTTGGGCACGTATAATTATGTGTTCATCGTTAACGCACACATGGCTTCGATTCTCAGATCATATTCACGAGCTTTCATCAAAAGCACCTTCTATGATACGTTATGTGTTGTCTTTAAGAACGTATCTCCCATAATCTTCCGTAGGGAGACTCCATTTCCCTTAGTTTGAGCAGGGCTAATGAAACGTCACTTTCAGGAGGAGACACGAGGCACACGTGGTACAATTGCAAAAGATTCCTTGCTTCCCTTCCCGCCTGCCACCATTGCCTGGTCGTAGTCAAAGAAGTTCCCATTGTGGCCAACCACTTTCATGAAGTATTTCCTCTATCCTGGAACACCATCATATGCATTAATATTCCACGTAATCAGGGCAGACTGAATGTAATTATTACCATTGATCTGATTATTGCCAACTGTATGTAATTATTATCATTGAACTGATTATTGCCGATTGGCCCCATTTCTATCAACTTGCTTGTTGCCAATTCCTGTCATTATTGTTACTGTGCCCTGTTCTGAATCTGTCCCTCAGTGATTTTGTCGTATGGTGTCTAACTGTTGATTTACTAATGTTAATTTGTAAGTTCTGTAAATAAATCACTGTAAATTGGCAAACGAATTCTAAATTCCAATATGGCGACCTTCCACCGTAAATTATAACTCCAGGAAAATTCATCATTTAAATCTCCTTTTGTTTACAAATTGGACTCCCTTGGATTTGTGGCAGCATCAATTATAATTTTGTGTGTAAATTCTCATCTCCCAGTCCAGTTCTAACAATATATATATATATATATATATATATATATATATATATATATATATATATATATATATATATATATATATATATATATATATATATATATATATATATATATATATATATATATATATATATATATATATATATATATATATATATATATATATATATATATATATATATATATATATATATATATATATATATATATATATATATATATATATATATATATATATATATATATATATATATATATATATATATATGTATGTATGTATGTATGTATGTATGTATGTATGTATGTATATATATATATATATATATATATATATATATATATATATATATATATATATATATATATATATATATATATATATATATATATATATATATATATATATATATATATATATATATATATATATATATATATATATATATATATATATATATATATATATATATATATATATATATATATATATATATATATATATATATATATATATATATATATATATATATATATATATATATATATATATATATATATATATATATATATATATATATGTATGTATGTATGTATGTATGTATGTATATATATATATATATATATATATATATATATATATATATATATATATATATATATATATATATATATATATATATATATATATATATATATATATATATATATATATATATATATATATGACATTTTTTCTCACCGTGATTTATATACAATCATGAGGCTACAAATGTCGCTTAATATCAAATCCATGCTACGTCAGGAATATCCCCGATGGGGAATTATCACCGAAGGGGAATTTATCAGTGATAAATGGACGGGCACTGCCGAGTCTCGATCCCACAACACAGACGCGCCATCCAGCATCTCCACTCGACGTTACCACTAAGCCATCAAGAGAGGTAAAAATTAATGCCGAGTCTGGTGTACTTTATTTACCCGTCGAGAGTGGGGAAATTGTACTTAGCTTCGGCATTAACCCACCTCGACCGTGATAGTTTTTGGTACGTTTGGAACACGCAGCTCTTTTTATGACATTTTTTTATCACACCGTGATTTATGTACAATCATGAAGATACAAATGTCGCTTAATATCAAATCCACGCTACCTCGGGAATATTCCCGATGGGGAGTCATCACCGAAGGGGATTTTATATGTGATAAATGGACGGGCACTGCCGAGTCTCGATCCCACGACACAGACGCGCCATCCAGCAACTCCAGCCGACGTTACCACTAAGCAACCAAGAGAGGTAAAAATTAATGCCAAGTCTGGTGTACTTTATTTACCAGTCGAGAGCAGGGAAATTGTACTTAGCTTCGGCATTAACCCACCTCGATCATGATAGTTCTTTGGTACGTTTGGAACATGCAGCTCTTTTTATGACATTTCTACCGTGATTTATATACAATCGCTTACTTGATCTCGAGTTCCTTCTCCTTGAGGGTGGGCTCATGTCATCGTTCTTCCTCTCTTGCTTTTCTTCTTTCTTCCATTCTTTTTCTTTCTTCTTCCCTTCTCTGTTGTTGTTCCTCTTTCAGGAGCTTAAGCGGCTCACAGGCCACTGGAGGAGCTCAGTTCTCTTTAATGTTGCACTCTTCCACAGCTCTTTGTGTTCTTCAACCGACATGTTGCTTCGGAGTTAGACAGTGCAGGCACTGGCATGGGAATTGGTGCTTCTTCAAATGGCACTCAGGGTGAGTGTTCCAGAGAACTCAAGTTTCGTTCAATGAATGAGGATAATGTGCACACAGTCGATACTGGCTATAGTTCAGAGGTTATAGGTTCAATCAATCACCAATCAATCAATCAATCAAAATACACAGGCCCTTCGAGGTGCCTCATGTGGGGTGGTGTTCCGAAGAACTTTCAAACAATCAATTCTGGCACTCGGTGTAAGAGGGGTAACCCTGTTGGAGGGGATACTACAGAACTCACTGTTGTTGTGCTAATTAAAATGGTACGTCATGAACATATTCAATCAAGGTTCAATCAAGAGGGGCTCATCGTGAGCATGTTCATCAATCAGTCAAGAGGGGCTCGTTATAAGTATGTTCATCAATCAATTAAAAGGGGCTTGTCATGAGCATGTTCAACAATTAATCAAAGCAGCTCGTCATGAGTGTGTTCATCAGTCAATCAAAGCAGCTCATCATGAGCGTGTTCATCAATCAATCAAGAGGGGCTCGTCATTAGTATGTTCATCAATCAAACAAAGCAGCTTGTCCTGAGCGTGTTCATCAATCAATAAGTTAAAATAATAGGGTGTAAGCCTGAATTGAATTTTAGTAATGAGAGACACATAGAAATTATTGCGAGTAGGTTACACGTGGTTGGTGGAGTTTTAATTTAGCGTTTTTTCAGTAGGTCGTATGCATGTATGTTCTTAACTAAAATGCATGGAACATTTAATTCAATCAACCAATGGGATTACCTACATAAAATAGTTTTTCGTTTGCTCATAAAAGTAAAATGTGTATATAATGAATGAATGAGATGAATAAAATGCATGAATGATTATTTTGGTAGGAGAGCTTGATGGAATTCCAAGTCTCATTAGGGGTAGTTTTGGAACTTTAGCGGACAATATGCCACTTTTCATTCAATCTCTCAGTAGACTGGGCTTGTGCACATGCTCGCCTCATTCAGAGCATATGCAGCTCTTCTGTCTTGACCCGTATCTGCCTCCTGAGATGCCCAGAGACTTATACTAATTTCAGGAACATGACTCTTGCTACCTCGATGGGGTGCAATTATGCGAAATCAGTTCAGTAATCTTCAACACAAAATTTCTACTTGTGTAAATGAACTGGGGAATTCAACACTAGCAAGACAGAGTGTATTCCTAACTGGTTACTCATGGTATGATCAAATCTAGACGTCCTGTCATTCCTAACTGGTTGCCAGATTCGGTGTTCCTGCTTATTCATTGTCCAAAACACTTATGCAGGGATCAGTCGCTCTTTCCCTTCTATTATCACTTCACTGCACTGCCTAGCTAAGTCCTGTCACTTAAGACATGAAATTTGCTAACATGCAATAGCAGCAAGCTCGTGTGTGAATGGCAACTCCTCGTCTAGTGGCAGATAGAACTTCGCACACTTTTGATTGCATTTAATTTACTCTGATTAGTCATGAATCGCCTTTCATGAAGGATTCTATCAATGGTATGACATGAAACGAAATACTTTTGCTGTGTACCTTTCTGACCGATTGTATGCATAGGATGGCTATTTGCTCAAAAAATCAGGTTTGTCTCAATCTTCCCATATTCCTCTAGTAAATGTTAATTAGGACATTGCACACGCAATATTTTGCAAAATTATGCAACGTGCAAGATATGCTATGCCAGGTCGCCAAATGTTACATGTGAATGCGGGGCCTTGAGTTCATTGGCACAAGGAGCGGGAAGGTCGCATCTGACCATGTTTTCACATACGGCAATATCATTCAATCAATCACTTATACAGTTAATAATAAGATAAAATCTCAACATAATGACAAGAATGCATTGTGGAGGGATGCTAGGGTCATGATACATTACAGTAATGGGTAATACGGGAAAAAACACTTGATAACTGTTACTTTAAGAGGGGACAAATCACAAGCAGAACATAAGGCTGTGCTACTAAAGGGGGACTGACGGGGTATGTGAATTACTTTTATGGGTGAGAGGCCCTTCTTGTCACTTGATGCAGGAAGATTCTACAAGAACACGCCCATCTTACTGGGTGCGATGGGGGAATACAATCAGCCAGAACTGGTTCACAGCATCTGGTCTGATCTGCAGTGATATAGTCAAGAGGTTACCTTAAAAGATACTCAAATAAAAGCAAAATAATAACACTTTATCAGTACAAAATAATAATCAACAGACAGGTCACTATTATCACTCCAGGTATGGAAAAGAAAGATATGATGAAAATTAGTAACAGAAGAAGGAAAGGTAACCTGCAATCTCAATGTCTCAAATTACCTTGTCCTCAAGGACATCCCCATGGGCTACTGACGACAGACTATGGTAATTTGGGAGGCAAAGCTATGATTACTGGATGCTTAGTCAAGAGGTAAAGGGTGGCGACAGAGGGAGGCTGTCTGCCTCTTGTCTGGTTCTCTCGGAATCTCTAGTTGGTCTCTGTCGGGCGCGGTCAGCAGCTCCCTTTTATGGGGCCTGAACCACAGGTCACATATGTATGATGGGAGTTGGGGCCACATGGTAACCACGTGGCGTTGTGCCAAGCCCTGGAAGGTCCAGTCATTCCTTGCATCAACTTTCTCATCGCTAAAGGTGTCCTCTGTCTATACTGGTGGCTGTTAATCTGCTAATCCAAACACCAGAGTCCGTGAGAGAGGTAGAGAGAGTGAGAATCTTCGTTTCCTAGAAAAAGAGGATCAAGATCCTGGTCTGGTGCTATAGATGAGGAATAGGGAAACTCCGAATCTGTAGGATCTAGTTGACCTGACAAACAAATTGCCTGGGTTCTTTGGTTTTTTGTTTTATTCTGATTTGAGGAGAGTAGGCTGGTTTTGTATGATGTATGCATCTGCCATCATGCAGTCTGCATATAATTCTAACAATACACACACAGACACATACACACACAGACACACACACACACACACACACACACACACACACACACACACACACACACACACACATATATATATATATATATATATATATATATATATATATATATATATATATATATATATATATATATATATATATATATATATATATATATATATATATATATATATATATATATATATATATATATATATATATATATATATATATATATATATATATATATATATATATATATATATATATATATATATATATATATATATATATATATATATATATATATATATATATATATATATATATATATATATATATATATATATATATATATATATATATATATATATACACACACACGTATATATATATATATATATATATATATATATATATATATATATATATATATATATATATATATATATATATATATATATATATACAGTATATATATATATATATATATATATATATATATATATATATATATATATATATATATATATATATATATATATATATATATATATATATATATATATATATATATATATATATGACTTTTTTATCACATCACTGTGATTCATATACAATCAGTGAGTAACAAACCTCCTTTAATTTTTTCACCTTACTAAATAATATATTTTCATATATGCCGCGAAGGAATTTTTAGAACTTATTATCAACTAAAAAAATCCTTCGGTAACATATATAAAAATATATTATTTCCGAGGTAGAGCGAATTGATATTAAAGGATGTTTGTAGCTTATATATATATATATATATATATATATATATATATATATATATATATATATATATATATATATATATATATATATATATATATATATATATATATATATATATATATATATATATATATATATATATATATATATATATATATATATATATATATATATATATATATATATATATATATATATATATATATATATATATATATATATATATATATTTATATGTTTCCTGGTGCAGGTGGTTCTTCTGACTCTACATTTATTACTTTATTCTAAAAGGGCCTTGCAAGATAACCAGTACATATAAAACACAAACTAATAGAAGTGATACAAGGAGCGGAGGGCTCTTTCTCAAAAGGAAGTGCGTGAAACACATGGATACAAAAATAGGTATATTTTCATAACACACAAGATCAAAGGGGAAATGAACTGAAACACGTTAAATTGCTGCTGCAGAAGTCCTCCCGAAGTGGGGGGAGCTTGGGAATGCCAGGAACACGGACCAAGGAAAATTCTGCTTCGATCATCCTTCTGAAACGATATTAGGACCCAGGTTACAAATCTAATGCTGGAATTTGGGGAATGAATTACTCGGGTGTGCGCTGAGGGCGCAAAGGACTTACCCGAGTCGTTACTTGTGACTCAGAGGAAGGAGGCAGTGAACACGTGGGCTGGGATTAAACCAAGAAACATCAGGGAATACAAAGATATAGTAGGCCCAGAAGTTAATAAATGCACAAGGGCGAAGTAACGTGACTAGCAACTCGTTTTGGGTACTTTACCACATTGTAGGGGCGTAAGGCTGACGTCGGCGTCCAGCGGCGTCTTCTGCCAGGGACCACGTGTGGGAGCGTCGACAAAAGGGCCTCCCTCACCAAGGTACTGCTTCAAGTCGTAGATTGGGACGGAAAAGGGGCGCCCTTAGGATGATGAAAAGGCCGCAGTTGAGTATCAGCTCGCTTTTGGGACATGCAATCCCCACTTGCAGTCTTTGAGGGCCACGTGGGTCGGGGCACGGAGCAAAGGGCAGCTGACTTCCACGTGGCGGCGAGCTAACGGAGGGCAGGGGGCAAGGTAAGTGCCCTCTTGGCTTAAACTAGCGGCGGTGTGTTAGAGAGAGCTGTCCTTGCCCTGACCTTTTATTGCTTCTGGATAGGGGTAGGGGGGGGCGATGTCCTGACCCAGGTCACGCTTCTATATCAAAGAAAACGGCTTACTCTCCTGTACCAAAGAAAACGATGCAAAGCCAGTTTACTGCCCAGGGCAAAAAGATTAAATCATCTTGAGTATAACCCCCCCGACTTCTGGTTCAAACTACCCCGAACCAGTATTCACTACTTCTCTCAGGTTCAAAATAGACAAAGGCCTATCTATCGGCCACGCAAAGCAGAGAGAGGCGGCGCTTTCATAGCGTGTATATATATATATATATATATATATATATATATATATATATATATATATATATATATATATATATATATATATATCACACATTACCACAGGTGAAAAATAAGAATCGTGTAGATCCTGACCGGTTTCGACTTTATTTCAAGCCATTGACGAAGGACTGATACAGAGTATGAGAAGTCACAAATATATATATAGTACAAGAACAGTACTGACGAACATACATAACCGTTAGAGACTACATATCCCCCCTCCGGCCGGTGTCGAGGTAGTAGTGGCCTTCAAAACTCATTTGGCTAAAAATCACAACATACTCTCAGGGGAAAATGCTGATAAACAAACCATACGCCACCTCAGATCCACACCTGACAGGTGTCACGGACGCGGAGTTTGGAAGCTCATTAACACTACTACCCTTGTACTGTGTTTACAAATATGATAATCCTATTTTCATACATCTCTACTGCCTATCTTAAAGTTTAAACAATTTACAAATTTCTTTTGATATTAAAGGATCAAGTTTATACATCACTTGACTGATATTCATATTATGGTTGTAACTTTCTTTTATAAAGCTGGATTCAATGATATTCCTTTCCAGTGCATTATTAGAATATACAATCCTTTTTGCCCCTTCCCAGTTGATAGCATGATTGTTCTCGCTAACATGTACGAATATACCACTGTTCCCCTGTGCATATCTCACATATTTCTTATGCTGTTCAGTTGTTTTTTGCAGTGCTTTCCCGGTTTGGCCAATATAAAAGTTGTCACAAGACTTACACGGAATTTTATATAAACACCCTTTAGTATTGTCAGGGGAGTTTTTGATAAGTACATTTTTCATTGTTTTATTGTTCTTAAATGCGACATTAACACCAAAATTCTTAAGAAGATGAGGGATATCTTTCATATTATTATTATAAGGCAAAACAAGCAAATTTTTTCTGTTGTAAGGTTCTTTCTGGTTTTGATACATAGTCTTTTTTGCCGCTTCAAATGCACTGTTTAATACACTATCAGGATATTTCAATTTCTTGCCTGCATT
This sequence comes from Macrobrachium rosenbergii, assembly GCF_040412425.1. Lineage (NCBI taxonomy): Eukaryota > Metazoa > Arthropoda > Malacostraca > Decapoda > Palaemonidae > Macrobrachium > Macrobrachium rosenbergii. The sequence continues at coordinate 78,286,147 of NC_089741.1, read as the reverse complement.
CCTAATCTTATCTATTTCATCATCAATATATTCAGGGCTACACACCCGTAATGCTCTTAAAACATAGATGAAAACACTAACTTTTTAACCTTATTGCTTTGTCCAGAATAGAAATGCACATAGGAAGAAATATTAGTGGGTTTTTTATACACACTATATTTAAACCCATTACTATTTCTTCGTATGAGGACATCCAAAAACGGTAAGCACCCATCATTTTCCATTTCCATCGTGAATTTAATTGATGGTACTAATTGATTTAACTTGGCAAAAAAGTTATTTACATCTTGGTTCCCTGGCCATACACAAATTATGTCGTCAACATACCTAAACCATGTTACATTACGTGGGATTATGTTGTTTAATATCTTCTTTTCAAAAACTTCCATATATAAGTTAACACTGGGGATAGAGGGTTTCCTATTGCCATACCAAAATTTTGTGAGTAAAATTTACCAGTGAATTCAATTTTACAATCTTTTACACATAAGTTAGTCAGTTCAATTAAAGTACTTTTGGAAAATGGGATATCCAGCTGTGTGTTCTCTAACAATTCAGATAAAAACGCCATCAGATCATCAATTGGCACCTTTGTGAATAGTGATACTACATCAAAACTCACAAGCCTGGATTCACTATTAATCTGTACACTATTTAGTTTATTTATCAGGTGAATATATAGAAAAAATTGAAAATCTTTTAGGTGATGATAGCACATATAAAGAATCAAATAAGAACCCGTTAGACAATGTGAATAGTGGTTTCAATAAGAAAGTGAAAAACCTGTTAAAAAGTAACGAAAGCCTTATAAAGAAGTTGTGTGTGACCTCTTCATCGCTACCATACATGTTTTTTTTTTTTTTTTTTTTAGAAGATTTTATTCAGAGCTATTCCTTTCCCGTGCATTATCAAAATATGCTATCATTTTTGTACCTGCTCTGTTGATTGTATGATCATTCTCACCTGCTCGTACAAAAATTTCACTGTTTACTTCTGTATATCTTACTCATGTTCTATGCTGTTCAATTCTCTTTTTCATTTTTTTTTCAGTTTGACCAATATAAAAGTAATCATAAGATTTACAAGGAATTTTACTTACATACACCCTTTAATAATGTCGGGAGAGTTCTTTAAAAGTACACGGTACAATTCTTCTTTTTTTTTTACGTGCTTTTTTCCCATTTGTATGGGGTAAGCAGGATGCCTTCTTTTTGTCATCGCTTAGACCTCGGTAGCGTATGTAAATGTACTGTACCAGTCACCAGCACCCTTTCTCCCAGCAGCGAGACATTGCGCGGTTTAGGTCGACAGTCGAGATGTGTGAGGTGTCTGTTATGTTTTTAGATGTTGGAGTGGCTTTGTTTGTGTGTGTATTAGTCTGTAACACCCATTTGCTTTTTAAGCAAACCTATCCATTGATTACATACATAATCCCGGTGTCTACACGGATAGCAAAGTGTCCGCCTCTCTAACCGGTCGGCTGCGGATTTGAACCCACACCACAGAGACCTCTAAGAAGTCCGAGGCTGCTGCCCTAACCGACTTGGCCATCAACGCTCTAAAAGTACATGGTACAATAAAACCAAAAATCTTAAGAATATGAGGGATAGCTTTCATGTTACTAAATGGCATTGTAAGTGTATTAGTGTATGCAAAATGATGAATGCTGCAGACTTTTTGCGGTAAGGAAAAGTTAGGTCTACTCTACAGTACTTGCAGTTTCACTCCCCTTTTTGTTAATATCTCCTAAACTCTAAAGTAACTCATATTATTCAATATCAACAAATATATATTTCCACCAAGATCTCCCAGTAACTCCAACCATCTATCCCCACAAAGGAATGCTATTGAGTGAAATCAATAAAAATTATGGCGAATGAAATAACAAATAAACAACGAATAAGGTCATAATAAACGTATGCTTTTATGAACAACGTTATATTAATTTACTATGTATCAGCTCAAACTAAACGCTCCTAAATACATTTAAAAGAGGAACCTTAATGAATAACACTGTGATTGACTCTCTAATGGATTATGAGGTTCAAGGAAGCTCTCCATCATTTACCTCTTTGCAGTAAGTAAACTAATTAGATTAAATTATGAAGCCTTACATCACATACTGTTATAAACTATACCACTGAAGGTCCTTGAGCCCGTGAGTTATTCTCTTTCAATTGCCGAGGTACAGTCGACTCTACAGATTTATTGCTCTCTTTAAGCGGAGCTTGCTTAAAAGGGGACGGAAATGTTGAATTATTTGGCAGGAATATAGTTTTTGACTGGCTTGACGTGACGTACTGAATAATTATGATCGATTTCCCTTCATCGTGAGCAGTTGTATCATCCAGTGGATTTTGATATCCTAACTATTAGAGATGACAGCAGATTTATAGGCAAGATAAAGAGGTTCTATTATTCTCACATAGTGTTTACTAGACCTACAGGAATGGGGAGTTTAGCTTCCTTTTTTTCTCATTTGGTCAAATGTTCGTCTCCATTGTCTAGTTTATATGTTACTTCATTAATATGCAGTGAATACGCGAAATATCAATTTTGGATGTTGGTAGATTATGAAGGATGATCTCTGCTTGTGCAAATGTAAATGCAAATAACACTAAATGTTTAATATTTCCCTTAAGTATCAAATCAACCATCGTTAATGATCGTCATCGCAATACAAATGTTGTTTAAGCCATAAAAGTGTAAGGCTCTTTTGAGAGTTTATGTGAGAAGGCTAACATTATTTAATAGCGAAATTTGTGGTATATGGCCTTTTCTAATAGGATTTTTTTAAATTAAAAATCAAACTCCGCCACCACGTCCTTTCCCATAAACCGAACTTTCTTGGGTGCAGCGATGTCCCGTGGGGGTTTTACAACTTACAGAGGCTTCTCCATCATAATTTAATAATATCCATTAATTCTTTTTTGTGTAGCCTTGCTTTAAAGCTTTATTATTATATCGTTCTTCTTTGGTCGTCACCTTTCATAGCCATTTTTCCGCTCTGGGATGAGATTCTATTTTAAAAGAAATAGATCTGATAACAGATCTGAATGTACTTTTATTTGTATTGATTACCTTAATATTTTTTCATGATTTTCGAAGCACTTTTTTCAGTGACTTTTCGTTATCTGTGTCCATAATTATCTAAATTACATGACCAGATAAAAACAATCAATTGCTGAGAAATATATATTAAAACAAGAGAAATATAAGAAGTTACTTGAGATAATTATGTCCTCACTCCTTCATCCTTTACCCAGTATTTGTATTTCTGTAATCATCAGAAATCCTGATTAACCCTTTTACGGAGGAGTCTGTTTCAATTATGAATTTTTTTTTAGCTTTTTAAGAAAGATTATATGTGCCATTACTTTCACTAATTATTTATATAGAAATTATCATCTGCATTTTTCTCTTTAATGACTTCAGCATCAAATGCTTATTTTGAGAATTTTTTTTCATTCGAAAGGTAATTAAATTATCATTACGTTATCTTCCTCAAAACACTAAACTTCATTTAAGAGGACAAAATTCTTTAAGAGAAATTACCAAGTCATGAAACAATATTCTATTCTATTCTATGTAGATTCCTTGAGCAGCATTACAGTAATGATTATTTTAAAGATTCATAACTGAATGTACAATAGCAGGAGTTCAACACAGATTACATTTTAGTTTACAATTTACTCTGGTTTAGTTTCCAGCTCATCTTTATGGAGTAATTATAGACTGCTGACTAAGTACGTTTGATTATCATCTCGAATATGATTATTCTACAGTGTATTTACTACGAGCTAAGCGGTTAACGCTATCAACGAGTTTGGTTGTCAGCCAGAGAGATATTTTAAAGATTTTCCTTCAGTCATCTGTTTATATATAAATAGTTATGAAGACCGGATATATTTAGAATAGCATTTTCCCTTTCTTGTAATATATCTAGTCAAGTTAATATTATCATCATAAAAGACAGCAACGCTGGCAACAATCCCATGTTTACTGCAACGTCAAGAGAAGAATTGCATCTTATCGCCGTTTTATAAAAATAAATAATAATAGCGTTTCTAAAAAGCTGATATTATAATCTCTGTGAATATACCATTAAATAACCATTTATAATACTACTGGGTTATGCACATCACGAGCAAATCAACAACGGATTATGAAACTAACCACCTAGACCCCTCATTCCTTTTTTAGTATTCAACAAGGGTGGCCATTGATTAATGAAACCTTGAAAGACCTGACAGACCGGGGGACACATGAGAGTCGTAAATTACACTGACTCGAGGCATTTACCTGACATATTGCGTTAACTACAAAAATCTTGATCAGATTCTACCGTGAGAAAAAGAGATGAGTCGGAACTTTAGCTATTTCTATGTACGTCGCATGTTTTCTCTTTGTAATAATATTAATTGTAAAAAGATAAATGTGATTTAATATGAGCTTTATTCTTATATATTAATATATCTTGGATTATCATCTTACCTGTTAAGAAAACATAGGCAGAGAGCATTCGCATTGCCAATATCATGATATTAACATGTTAGATACTATCTATGTACTTATGAATTTGTCCATATGCAAATTATCGTTTGTTTCTCAAACGATTTAATTATCTTTTATTAATTTCGGAAAAAAACAAGGGAACGTATATTTAGCATTTTCTATGATATTTTAAACTTTGAAAGATTAATTTACATAATACATGACTGCCTGTCCGTCTGTTTAGATTGGTAGATCTAAGTAGTAGCTCTGCGGCGGCGATTTCCTTCTAACTTAATTTTTTCTACAGTTTTTTGGTTGCTAATTATGGACTTACCTTAAATTTTTGTCGCATGTTTGTAATTAACCTGTAATTAACCACAGAACTTCATCCAACAAGGTAGGGGACCCGATGGGAAAGCTGGGTTATGGGAGGGGTATACCACCGGGACAGGTGATTTGCTCCCTCCATCCAAGCTAGGGGACCCGATGGGAATGCGGGGTTATGGGTGGGGTATTACTACCCTACAATTTGGGGGACTCCTAAGGAAAGCAGGATTATGGATGGGTAGACCACGGGTAATGAGAAAACACCCAGACTTTACTGTTTATGGCACTACAGAGATGAAAACCACCCAAAAACACAGAAACAACCAGACTATAAAGGTAGCTGTTACAAAGACAAAAACTTTCACTACTACTGCTATTTCGAATGCTGCCGCGGACGCGCAATCTTATATGGGAGCTTTTGGAAAATAGGCCAACTCCTTACTGAGGAAAACGGGGGCTGGGGGGACTCATGTTTGTTTCTGGTCCTTCTAAAGTTTCGGTTTATGGCAAAATACATTTGAACCCCCAGGTGCCAGTACTAAACATATGAAACACCTTTGAACCCCCAGGTGCCAGTACTAAACATGGTGAAATACCTTTGAACCCCCAGGTGCCAGTACTAAACATGGTGAAATACCTTTGAACCCCCAGGTGCCAGTACTAAACATGGTGAAATACCTTTGAACCCCCAGGTGCCAGTACTAAACACAGCAAAAGGGGTTTCAGGAGGAATTGAGAAGTTTCTCCCGTCATTGGAGGGAGGAGTATTGGGGTTATTCATACGAGACCCTCATAAGTCTTGCCAACTAATTATATATTGCACCCACCTGTTTGCATTGGAGCGATTCATAAGGCGTTTCATATCAGTACACTGGCTGATTCATTGCTGCACGCTCCTTTAAACCTGTAACACGCCACCTTTGGCCGTTTCCTACGTAAACTCTTACATCAACTACTAGGAAATTAACGTATGTTGTTACGACAGTTATGAGATGTTAATTCAGCTGCGTGAAGATCATGGCCTTTTAAATAAAAAAGGGTGAATTTTAGCCCCCAGCGACTGCAGGCTGGATGTCCCTAATGTAAGTTCATTGGGGCTTCCTTTCTTAGTGTACTAGCTTGTGTTTTTTTTTCCAGATTATTTTATGAAACCCGAGTTCTAAGTACATCTTCGTGCCTGTTTTTACTTTGGAAACTGTTTTTTTCTACGCCTTTAGGGCTGCTGGTAAAGGAGGTGGTGTTTTATTTTTGTCGGTCACGTTCTTTGTACCTGTGCCTGTTACCAGGCAGTGTTGTGTAACCCCCCCCCCCCCCACAACTGTTTCATCGCTACAAACTTTTCTTGCCAACACGATCTGCATTTGCGCATTCCACCTCCCACCCCCCACTTGCACCATTTCTCACTTTCCCCCGCTGTTGGGGCATGTGAGGAGCTTTCTCCCTCCCTTTCAGCCGCTCCCTCCCACCGACGGATGGCTCCCTGGCGTTTCCCTCCTCAAGGGGACGCTTCCACAACGGAAACATGTCCTATCCATTTCTGTGTTCTCCCCCACCCAAAACCCCGAATTCCCAGTCCCCCTTTACCGTTGAGTACAGTCAGGGGGCAAATAGCAGTTGGCAGACAATAAACAAACTCACCTCCATTATTAGCAGCCCTAAAAGTGTAGAAAAACTAGTTTATTATTCCATACCTACATTATTTAAACATAAAATTCTTTCTATTTACTTTTCAGTAACCCTGCCTCATGGTTATTTAAAAAAACATATTTCCATCATTCATTAATTAAATGATCTTTGTAGCCACAGACTTACTATAAGAGGCAGTTTCAAACTCATGACAGATATAAGCCCTGAAGTATAATATATATATATATATATATATATATATATATATATATATATATATATATATATATATATATATATATATATATATATATATATATATATATATATATATACACACACACACACACACACACACACACACACACACACATATATATATATATATATATATATATATATATATATATATATATATATATATATATATATATATATATATATATATATATATATATATATATATATATATATATATATATATATATATATATATATATATATATATATATATATATATATATATATATATATATATATATATATATATATATATATATATATATATATATATATATATATACATAGAAGAATCGCAGGGGAAGCAGACACGACAAACATCTCAGGTTGAAGAGGTAAAGGCATGCATGTCTCTTACAAGATCAGGTTTATTCTGCCAACGTTTCACATCACATGATGCATCTTCAAGGCTGGAAAATTACAAACAATAAATACTTAAAATGTCACTTATACAATGGGAAAAACTTCTTTAAAAATTTTAAAATTTAAAACATTTACAAATACAAAAAAATAAAACAAGAACTTGAAAGGAACACCTACCAAGGCAAGAGCTAAAAAGTGACTAAAAAGACAGGGAGATAATAAACAAACGAAAGAAACCTATAACGAACGTGGAGAGTAAACAAACAGGCAGTTATGCTATAAACAGTTGTGTGGACGACGATTGGGTGTTTAGTGTTGGTAAATTAGTTTTTATAAAAAGCGACTCCAACACCATCAACTCGTCGTCCTTACGGGAAGATCCAATAGTTTTAAAATCATTTATATCCCACGGGTACCACAAATCTTGAAATGGTTCCAAACATTGGATATTTCAGGACTGGACAATGTGCAACCCATTCTGAAGCTGACTCCTTGGTGGGAGCAGAAACGGACCTTGAGAAGCTTCCTCGTACATCCAACGTAGGTTCCCAGACTACATCTGGGACAGGTATATTTATAGATAATGTTGGATGTAAAGGAAGGGCTCAGTCTGTCCTTCACTCTGAAAAAAGAACGGATATTTAGAGGATTTCGTGGAATCAACTTCAGATTTACAGCTGGTAATTCATGATGAATTAAATTCATACATTTCTTTTTAAAACTTTTGTCATGAAGGAAAGGGAACTTAGCATAAATACATAATTTGTGAACGGTATATGTGGGATAAGGTTGTTTTATTTTTGCGGTTAAGAGCTTATTAAGAACTCGATGGAAATAGTGGGATGAAAAACAATTGTTGCGAAAAAAATTAGCCATTTTAAAGCATTTTTTTGTAGTACACACATACACGCAACTCTATCTATCTATCTATCTATCTATCTATCTATCTATCTATCTATCTATCTATCTATCTATCTATATATTTACTGAGGTTCCCTAAAAATATTCTGAGCTATTTTATATATCTATGATTTATTTATTAAAAAAATTATTTAGTTATTATATAACTTCCCATTTCTTATGTACTCTTTTATGACTTCTAGAAGACTATAACTTCAAAATGAGATTCTGTGAAGGACCTATATCACACTGCAATTTTCATCCCGATCTTCAATACGGAAAACTTTAAACGACAAAAAACCAACCGAGCTGACCTACGAAAGAACGTTCGGTCTTCCCATCCTACCAGTACTCGCCCCCACAACCACCCCCACACCGCCGTTTTAAGACAAAATGACTCCGAGGAAGTCGTTAGTGCAACTCCTGTCACTAAAGCAATTCAGGCCAGACAACTTCCATGAAGAGCAGATGGTCACATTTTCACAAGCGAGTGAAAAGGGTTAAACTTTCGTTATGTAAAATAGGACTGAAGTTGATTGGTCGAATATAGCTTTTGTGTAAACATGGAACTGAATATGGCTTCATAATGATATAGTTTGATACCATGGATTTTGTTTGATCGTTATTTTGTAAGATGAATAGGATGCAAGAGATATATTCTTATTGCCAGATATCTCAGAGAGTAAGAACTTGATGAAAATGGAGAGAGAGAGAGAGAGAGAGAGAGAGAGAGAGAGAGACGGGTAAATAAAAGTTTGGAGCTTCATAGGGCGAATAAAAATGGAATTATTTCTACTTCACAATGTTTTAAAATACTGTAAAAAAAAAAAAAAAAAAAGAGCATGCAGGAGTAGACGTGAAAAACTTTTCTTTCGCTGGTGCCAAATACTTTTCAAATGGCGTTAATGATTTTGCTGGCTGTTATTAGAATAACAAGACTGAAAATTAGCCATTTTGCGGTGGAAATTAATATGATGCCAACTATGCTAGCAAGTATTGATCTTTCTGTTGTACTTCCCTCCTATTTATCCTGCCTGTTGTCATTTTCGTATTTACAGCAGATCCACAAGTAAGATAACATATATAACATTTTTCGTCATCTGCCGTCTCTGATAATACCACTTCCATGAAGATATACATGGCAGATTAATTGCTTTTTATAACGGTCTTTTCCGAGGTCTGGTTAAACTATTTTAATAATAATAATAATAATAATAATAATAATAATAATAATAATAATAATAATAATAATAATAATAATAATAATAATAATAAGAACATTATTCAAGATTTTTCAAAATTTTAGCGTTTGTGGTTGGATTTATTTACTTATTTATTTACTTATTTATTTATTTATTTATTTATTTATTTATTTATTTATCTATCTATTTATTTATTTATTTATTTATTTATTTATTTATTTATTTATTTATTTATTTATTTATTTATTTATTTATTTATTTATTTACTAAGGAAAACAATAATATAAAAAAAATATGTTATTTTATGAAATTATTCCAGTATGTAAAGTGAATATAAGGAATAGTAATTTTGGTGATCATATGAAGCCCTTCCATAAAGAAAGTAATAAGTTAGTCTCAATATTGTCTTCTAATAGGTACTGGAAATTTTATTTTATGGACTTGATCAAATAGATATTCTTTTTACAATAAAAAAAAATTGTGAAAGAAATAACATCGGAATCGAGCAGTCAAAGTTTCATTTCGTTGGAATGTATGTTATCTCTGCCACCATAAGTTTAACTTTAGAGCACTTTCATACATCATGCTGAAATTCAACTTTTGATATTTTGCGCATTATAGATTCTCAAGAATTTAATATCCCACCCGCTTTCTCGTTCATATGCAAGTTGTATTTGAAGTGAGAAATTGCCCACTCTGTGGCCATCTTTTCTGAAATGTCTGTGCTTTGGTTTTCCATAAGACGTAGAACCTCTTTATATGCAGAGGCGGGTCTATCGATTTTTTGAGGGGAGAATTCCACTAGCCTTATTTACTTACATAACTTTTCCTTAACCCTTCAGTTTTTGACTGGCCGATTAATTTTCACAACAGTCATTACTGAAATTATTATGAAAAAACTAGAGTAATCTTTTCTCTGAACAACACCATTACTTTTTAAACAGTTCCGAATACCCTAAGGTGACATTTGCTTTCTGAAGAATTATTGTTAAAGGTCACGAGTTTATAGGTAGAACCAATCGTACTTGGTTCATTCATGATTGTGTAAAAAAAAAAATATATATATATATATATATATATATATATATATATATATATATATATATATATATATATATATATATATATATATATATATATATATATATATTCGAAGCAATACTGTAGGTGTTCGAACGATGCAATATCTTACGCCTTCCGAATTAAAAAGGCGAAGTGGAAAGAAATTGGGAACACTCGTCAAAATGATATGCTGCCATATGTTTCTTGATTTAAATGGTAAACTGAGAAAATTTACGCATGTGATAGGTATCAGCAGTTTTTTTTTTTATTTTTATAACAAGAGCAAGTCAACATTAGGTAATATATAAACGTTTATACAAATTTTATCGATTTTGGCTCCAGCACTTGTCCTTCACAGTTACAGTAATAATTTAATCTATAACCACTAATGTATTTTTGCTAATTATTACACATAGTCTAGTAAGCGATCTTTGTATTTGATGATTATTATCACAGGCCCTCATTTCATCAATATGTTTTGCCCCCTTTTTTTTGTAAGTTACAATCCCAGCTCTAATACCTTGTGATCTGTCACAATTATTTTGTAAGGGAAATATTTAAAATTTTGTTTTAAATTTCCCTAACGTTTTGGTTCAACAGGATAATACGGAAATAATCAGATGTTAATTTATACTTCTCCAGAATCACTCGTGTTCCTCATTCTTAATCTTTAATTTTTTTACCTTTTAAACCTTCTGTATGGTAACCTTTTCATTTGTGACCTTGCCTCACTTTGCACATACAAGTTTTCATTTGTCTAATTGTGGTGTTCATATCCAAAGGTATGGAATTCAAGTATCAAAAACATCGCAAAACTTGTACTCAGATTGAATATGTTTCTTCCCATCTGTGCTGAATAATCCATGATGTGATAGTTCATTCATCTGTTCTCAAAACGTAGCTTGCTACTTTCTTGAAATTATTCTCATCTTTTATCTGACCTTTTAGCCCGGTTTTTCTTCTTTTACTTATTCTATGACGTTCTTTTCCTTGTTTTGTTTGAAATTTTGCTATCACGTTTTTCGGGTCCTTCTTATCTGTTTAATGAAATTGTACCCCAACCTTTTCTTTTATTTTGAATATGAAGGTTTTCTCTGCCTGAGAATGCCATGCTAGTATCCCCATCCTCTGCATGCCTCTGAAATTTTACTGGAACTTTGTGAATATCTGCCATGATATATCTCTTCATATCATTAGCTTACAGCCGATTTAAGAACTATTATTTTCTCTTAATTAGTTGGAATTTGCTGCTTAAAAAACAGGCTCCGATTCTGGGTTAATATTCTTCAGTTGTATACTTATGCCCTCCATTGTTTGTGTAACCTCAGTTAACTCATATGGTTTCTATTCTATAGTGCTGAAGGGGCATTTCTTTTGAGAACTTTTATAACTTTATCAGATTTATTTTTTTCTTCGGATGTTGAAAAGTCACTTTTAATTCCTTCACATTCTATGCATAAAATGTACAGATAGGTACCCGTGTATTCAGACGAGCTTGGTTCCGTTTTTATTATCTTTTATCCATAAAAAATACAGAGGATCTACTGTTCTTTACTTACTGTCAGAAACAACGATTTTTCTTTTTTTTTTTTAGAATGAACAGATTCTTTTGTCGAGATTCCCTAGTAAATCGACACATCTGAATGTGTACTATGTCAACTTTTCATATTTACGCAATACAGCAAAGTTTCCCGGTCCACATAGTTCAGATAACAATCCTTTCTCTAATCTTTAATATATTTGAAAATCATCAGAAGTAATCTAGTTGGTAATCCTTATCTTACAAATTATTAGTCGTATTCCATACTATTCTTGCTAAGTATTCGACATGGGCCAGTAGGTAACCCTTGTCTCTCAAAGTATTTTTAGTAAAAATAAAAAAAAAATAAAAACCGTAATACTCTTAAACTGTACAGCAGTTAGTAATCAATTTTTATTTATTCATTTTATTTATTTATTTATCTTCTTTTTTAGCAAATTCAATTTAATTCTAACAAAGCAAAGATGAATGGCTAAACCTTGAGAAAATGAAAAACTCTTACACAGTCTCAGACTCCACGAGATTATCGTCAGCCTTGGTGGCTCAAGGGAAATAGTGAAACACTTCCGAAAGATTCGCCTGCAGGAATACCCGGATACAGTCATTACCGAATGATACTTTAAATTTATCCATAATCACTACTCACATGAGAAAACACCCACAAGACTGTCAACTTCATGAATCAATTACGGCAATTACCGCGCAGCTATTCTCATCACTACAACAGCACAACTGCTCTAAGACTAGAAAACTGATATTCAGTTGACATTCTTTCCGACTGATAACTTTATTTCAATTACTTTGAATAAAAGTTGCTTCTTATATAAGTTAATGTGAAGGAAATATCTCCGAACACACACCGACGAATAACTGTTCCTTATCACTTTTTTAAGAGATGAAGCTGAATATATTAAGATACTATTGCATGAAACCCATAATACCAAGGTATAGTCTGTTCTTCTAGATTTACTCTTGATATACAGAAATGTACCTAAGTCAATACATCGATTACACCATGTGTCCTCCAAGCAATCCAATTAGAAAAAAAGCACTGACATTTTGGCTACCTTCTGACATGTAGTCCAGTACAGTTTCGCCGAATAGTGGGTCAACCGGGAGTAAAAAGTAATAGAAACGAAATTTGGTTTTTCTTGTGGCAAAATCATTGTTGTTTTACAGGAAAAACGTCCCCGGCACAAAGGTGTGTAGGGTTATTCTTATAGTGGTTTGAATGACATGAGGTGGAAAATGACTTTAGAAACTTTGTTTTGTGTCGGTGGTCACTATTTGACACAACCACAAAATTTCGGGATTTGAAGATGTTAGGCAATTGAATTAACATAATTTACTAAATTTAGGATAATTTTTTCCCCCGTTTTTGGCATTAGGCATATTTCGAATGGGATTTTTCCTCAAAAAAAAAAAAAAAAAAGATCTTATTGTTCCTGTTGTGTTGTCAGAGATTAAAAATCATTTAGGACTTTGCATACATTGTCACCTGTTAAGGCATGTTAATTGGTTTATGTAATTTTACTTCATATAAACCTATTATTCCAATTTTACTTTTAGGTATCATTTAAAATCATATTTAATGGTCAATAAATCGACAGAATGGAAAGTTCAAGAATATGTCCTATTTGTCAAGAGCCATGTGTATCAAACTTCAGCACCGTTTACCAAAGGGGGGCAGACGGTATCAATGAAGCCAGCAGACTGAGGAAAGACAATCTAAGAGTGACTCCAGGAGTACATGTTCACGTCAACTGCAGAAAATTCTATACTAAAATACCAAAGACATCACCCAGTGACTCGGAAGTAAGGAAAACTAGATCTTCAGCTTCAAAGAGGACTGGTTCTTGTGTGGCTTTCCAGTTACACAAAGGAATAAACTAACTGGCAAAGTCTACGGTGTCAAATGCAAAAATTGAGAGGTTGATAAGAGGTTGATAGTTGATAGAAAAAATGATGATCGGGCTGCCGAAGTGCAAGGGCGACCTGCTCTTGTCGTAGAGTTACGTGCTGAAGGTGCTGTTTATCACACACAACGCAACTCAGATTTTCGGAATGGAAAAAGTAACCCTACGAAAATCACCATAAAAAAGTGTGGACGACCTACCTGCAACTATGGATAGAAGCATCAGCATGCACAATTAGTCTGTTAGCAAGCAACTAATGCTAACATTATTACAGGCCCACAACTTCTACTACTACTGTTGCTTCTGCTGCTGTTCTCACCTCTACTACTACTACAACAGCAACAATAACAACAACAACAACAAAAACTTTTGTTGTGTTTATCACAATTTTATCACGTCACAATTATCAAAATTTCATATAATGGAATTCTGGGGTCGTCAAAAAAGACCCTAGGAGACTGGATGTTACTGTTTTGATTATGTAAAACTATTGATAGTATGTTTGCGATATTTTTCCCAGCTAACAACCTCACAAAATAAGGAAAAATCATAAAGCGTAAGCCATCTATCATGAGTATTAAAAATATTATGTTTGATTAAAGTAGCTTTGGGTCAAAAAAGACCCCGAGGACACTGCAAGGATTAGTAAATAATAGCTAGATTTTTTATTTTATTTTATTGAATGACTGTACATTCATAGTCATATTAATTATTTTTCACTTTGTTTTAATCCAACTTCTCTATGTTTCTAGGTTAAAGTTAGCTACATAAAACGATAATTGAAGTAATTATCATGCACATGAATTACTGACCACTTTTTTTTTCAAATAATCTTTTATGAAATACTTATCCATGGAAATTTTCCTGATTTTACCCACTGGTGGCAAATCTTTTGCCATTGTAATAGAGCAAAAAAAAAAAAAAAAATTTTAGTTTTTGTAAGTTTGCAAACATTATTTTTAATGCTGATCTCTTTAATGATAAACATTATATCATTTGGATCCGAAATTCCAAGGTCACTACTTTGGGTCTATGCAATATATATTATTGCATTTTAAATCATTGTATGAAATTAATTATGTAAGAATGTAAATGTAGTTTGGAAAGGTAATATGACTGTACGTATTATATTTATAGATTTGTTTTGTTATACTACAGAGTTAAACTTCCTCTACATTTTATAAATATTCTACTTTTTCAGTTTTCATAATCAAATAACATTATATACATATTCAGGTTGATCATGTTGATATTGAAGATATATTGTTGTTATATTACAGAGTTAAACTTCTTGTATATTGTATAAATATTCTGTTTTTTCAGTTCTCATAATCAAATAACATTATATACAAATTCAGGTTGATCATGTTTATATTTGAAGATACATTGTTGTTATTATAGATCGCATATTCTTTATTTGTATCTTATTTCGTGGATGATAAATTCATATTTTATAAATTTTGAACTCCAGAAACTAGAAGGAATTATGATAGGGACACAAACTAATATATAGTCTTCTCTAATGTATAAGAGCGATATAGAGTATTCTAAACGATACCCAAAGAGGCAAACAGAATAAGCAAAGACCAATGCCTAATGATTTGTTATGCCCATCGTGACTTGACTGAGGTATACTCTACGTGGTATTTTCCTTTTTTTTTTAGTATCATCATACTTTACAAGCTGATAAATATACCAAATCAAAGAGGAAAGTTTACTCTTTAATTTAATCTCTATGCAATGTTAGCCAGAGAGTGGTTGTTTGAAAGATATTAAAGAAAATATAACTGGATAGGGTGATTTTCTCCATTTTCTATAAAACGCGTTGTTCACTTTCGAGGCTGTTCATAATGAAACTATTGGAAGTTGAAAAAGAAATACTTAACAAACATTTGTGCAAATGTATTTTTTCGTAAGATGCATAGTTTTGGGAAAAATGAGAAAAACCGGGAAATGTGCCTCGTCAAGGGCGGGGGGCCCATTTGCCCACCAAAATGACATTTTTACGCACGTTTTGAGAGAGGACTTTTTCCAGTGAATATTTGATGGCAATGCTTATAGAAAGAGCAAGTTTCATTTCTATTGAAATTTATTCCGGATTAAAACCAAACTGTACTGGACTAATGTGGCTCTCCACACCGCACTGTCTTGCTTGGTTTAGTTCTGTGCATCTCACTTCCAAGTTATCTGAAGGAAATGAGATTCAGGACTCTCTAGAGATTCAGAGTGTAAGATTCCGCGCTGTAAAAATTGTATTTGGCTAATGAGGCTCCTTAACACCAGTTAGTGTGTCACTCCTGAAATCATTGTCATCTACTCTACCAATCGCCGCAGGTCTACTCTCAGGATGCCAAAGGTAATATTTCATGTAATTGCTATCCAGGAACCTGAAATCTTAATAACTTCTTTGTATTTGATGTCCGCTCCAGGTTTATGCATAACATCAACAATTATTTCAATGCATTTCATTAATTACTCAGCATGCCAGAGACATTTCTTTTGAACGATCTTTTCTCCATGTATGTAACTCGAGGGTCTAAAAAAATAGAACAAACAGTTGGTTTGTTGCCAGTAATGGACATGTTAAACGTATTTTGTCTTTTAACTGTTGGTAGTGTACATTATGAATATCAAGCATAACATAGTAATCTAGTTTATATCTATTATGTTAATTTCCTTGGCTGCCTTTGTGTGTGCATGTTGTGTGTGTTCCTCCCCTTCCCCTCCTATCATATTAATTTCCTTGGCTGCCTTTCTTTGTGTGTGTGTGTGTGTGTGTATGTGTGTGTGTCCCTCCCCTCGCCTCCCCTTCCACTCTCCCTTCACCCTCTCTCCACTTCCCTCCCCCTCTCCTTCCCCCTTCCCTTTCTCTCCCCTTTCCTCTCCCCCTTCCCGTCCCATTCCACTTCTCTCCCCCTCCCATCCATTTCCCTCCGTCTCCCTTCACTCCTTCCCCCCCTTTACCCTTCCCCTACTATCCCCTCACCTCACCCTCCCATTCCCCTCCCCTTTCCTTGCCCTTTCCCATCCCCATCCCTTCCCCATCCCCTTCCCTTCTTCCTCCCATCCTCTCCCCCTTCCTCTTCCCCTCCTCTCCTCTTTTTCCTCCCCTTCCCCTTGCCCCTCCTCCCCTTCCTCCTTTCCCATCCCTCTTCTCTCCCCTCCCCCTTCCCCCTTCCCATTTCCATTTTTTATGATGAAATAAAATGTGTAGGGATTGAGTACTATTAACAAAATGTTTATAGGTTTATAAGGACATAATTTTTTCATATAAAAGTAATGTACAGGTTTTTCAAATCAAAATATATCTTGTTTGACTTTTAGAATTTATATATGAAGTGTTTACTTAACCTCATATGGTAACTATGAACCACCTGCATAATGAGAATCACAGTAAATACTTCTCCTATTATACGACTGGAGTCTTTAAGATTTAAGAAGACATTATAATCCAATGGGCTTTTCTCCAGGAGGTGGAAGAAATAATTCCAAAGACAGATTCTGGATTTCTTCCCTGAAGGGAAGTGGGTCCGACAGGAATCCGTTTAGGAGCTGAAAACGGCTTCACAGGATCCTGGAGTCTTTAAGAATTTAGGAAGACGTCATAATCCAATGGGCATTTCACAAGGAATGCTTCAGGCGCTGAAGACCGTTTCAAAGGACCCTAGAGTTGTGAAGACGTCTTTCAAGAATAATATTTTCATATCTGTCCAGAAATTTTCAACATTAATTGACTCAACAGTCTATAATAAAGGATTTTTGGCTGGTCTTTGTTATTTTTGTTTCGAAATGGACTCAGTGGATAATTCTAGAACAACAGCAGGCACTTCTAGTCATGGTCTAGAACCGATGAATGGCATCAGCAGTGGTTCAAAACCCATCAGCAGCTGCTCCTGCACCTACAGTACATCCAGATATGGTCAGTTGCTAGTGTATGACCAGAAGTTAACGTGGTTGGTGCTGCCCATAGGCTATTGCTTACTGTTATTAGTAGGGTTAATATAGCTGTGGTTATGGGAATGGGTATGGTATGGGTGTGATACGAATATGTGTGTGAGTATGGTATGGATATGGGTATGGGCATGGGAATGGTATGGTATGGGTATGGATATGGGTATGGAATGGATATGAGTATAGGTATAGTAAGGATATGGATATGGGTACTGGTATGGGTATGAGTATAGGTATGGGTATGGATATAGGTATTGGTATGGTACAGATATGGGTATGGGTATGGGTATTGTTAAGGATATGGTACAGGTATGGGTACAGGTATGGGTATAGAACGGATATTGGTATGAGTTTGGTGCAGATATGGGTATGGTAGGATATGGGTATAGGTATGGGTATGGGATGGATATGGGTGTGGTAGGATATGGGTATGGTGCAGATATGGGTATGGTAGGATATGGGTATAGGTATGGGTATGTGATGGGTATGGGTATAGGTATAGGTATGGTATGGGTATGGGAATGGGTATGGGTATGGTACAGATATGGGAACTAGCAAATGCGAGCGATAGCGAGCATCTGCTAGTTAAAGATGAAACGTCTGCTGGGTTAAGATTTGTGTACAGTTTTTTTTAGAGGTGCGTCTTTTAGCAACCTCTTTATCTTTTTTATTCGAACCATTAGAT
Organism: Macrobrachium rosenbergii; assembly: GCF_040412425.1. Classification (NCBI taxonomy): domain Eukaryota; kingdom Metazoa; phylum Arthropoda; class Malacostraca; order Decapoda; family Palaemonidae; genus Macrobrachium; species Macrobrachium rosenbergii. The sequence continues at coordinate 78,267,781 of NC_089741.1, read as the reverse complement.
GAAAGAACTGTGCCGGACTGAAGAAGCACAGTTATTCTTTTAGAGTAAAGCCATGCCAGCCACGTAAAATCCCCAAAAAATTTTATATCTCTTCCTGACTCAGTAGGCAACTGACATCAAAGAATATGCTCGAAATACATGTCTATTAGCAACCTAAATATAAGTCAATATCTAGTATGTACTGGAACGAATATCGGAGTTCATTTCGTACTCTTAGTTTCTTAATTATTCTCGCCTTCAGCTCGGATACAAAAATGCAAGCAGTTTCATGGAGGTTATCATATTCTATACTGTGAAATACGACATGAATCTATTAACAGTTAAAAAATTTCTGGAAATATTGAGAGAGAGAGAGAGAGAGAGAGAGAGAGAGAGAGAGAGAGAGAGAGAGAGAGAGAGAGAGAGAGAGAGAGAGAGAGAGAGATCCCTTTTATGGCCAACTTACATCAGAGTCCCAGAATCTTCATATTTCTTTTTTCTGCCATAAGCCTACATACGCGCGCGCGCGCTTGTGTGTGTGTGTGTGTGTGTGTGTGAGAGAGAGAGAGAGAGAGAGAGAGAGAGAGAGAGAGAGAGAGCCCTTTATGGGCAACTTACATCAGAGAGTCCCGGAATCTTCATTATATTTCTTTTTTCTGTCATAGGCCTACACACGCGCTAGCGATAGTGAAAGAGAGAGAGAGAGAGAGAGAGAGAGAGAGAGAGAGAGAGAGAGAGATTTTAATATTCCTTTTCGACAGTAGGCAATGCATTATAAGCAAACGCCCACCAGGCTCTCGAAACCTCAAAAAAGTATTTTTCTCGAAATTTTTGAGCTTATCTCTGTTATATATGAATGCCGGCTGGTGTCCTGACTTTGCATTAAGCGCAATTTATTCCTAGTCTCTCCTGGAAAAGAAATATGTTTCCCATCTCACTTTCATTTTCTCTAAGTGTTCTTGAGATTTCATCAGTTCTTCTCTTCTTCATAATAATATAAAAAAAAAAAAAAAAAACAAGCCCGGGAACTTGATAAAACAAGTGTCTTTTCTTTAAGGGAAAAATTATAGTTAATGTTAACGAAATTGAAGATCTCTTGCCTGATATGACGTAAATTATTTTCAAATAATAATATCAATACGAACAAATTATTAAAAAAATATTTGTAATTCCTTCTCTCTCTCTCTCTCTCTCTCTCTCTCTCTCTCTCTCTCTCTCTCTCTCTCTCTCTCTAATATTCTATATAAAGAAAATGAATGGTAATGGAATATTGGATTATCATTATCAAAATCCTAAGATGAAATGTAATCATTATCATAGCCTGAGGTCTCATTCCAGGAATCAGATTCTGGGATACTGGTTCTTTTTTAAGAGGGAGATATTTGTAACCTTTTTAGAAAGAGAAATAGTTTCAAGCCGAGGTTTTCCTACCTTGAAGGAAATTTTTTCAGGATTCTAATAATTATAAATCTTTATCATATGAACGCAGCTGAAACCAAATACTCTTGAGGAAACAATTATAATTTTTTGTCCTAGTTTTATCAGTAATAGAAATCAAGGTACAATACGGTTACTTTTCCTATTTCAGATACTACTAAGCAAAACAAGGTTAATGTTTATTCAGTCTGCAAAGCTAAAATAAGGACTGAGTAATCCTAAAAAGTTTTAGATTACCGTAAAATTCAAATAAAAATAGGAAGAATGTGATAAGTACTTTGAAACGATATACTTTATAAGGTCATTTAAGGGAATATTAGTCTCTGGCTTGTGAATGAAGAAAAATCGGATCATCTTCGAAAATACACAAGCATTTCTGACAGATGCTTGATTTCATTCTGTATAAACATTACGGTATGTTTCCTAACACCCTGAAAAGAAATGCAAAATAGATTAGATAATAACATTTTACTTTTTATAGTTGGCATGGGCCTATTACTATTTCAACCAGGAAAAGTTCAGAATAATATTTGTTTCCGGAGAAAATTAACATTGTTATCCAAATACTTAACATCTTTGAACTGTTAATAGTAA
>NC_089741.1:78250771-78260771 GCF_040412425.1 Macrobrachium rosenbergii | reverse complement strand
TTATATAATATATATATAGACAAATGATGATGGTAGATGGTGGGCTGATGTTAGATGATGAGTGATGAACTGATGATGTTGTAGGTGTTTGCAGATGCGTTGACCTAGTCTCAATGAGTGGATGAAGTCTCAAGTGTCTTGTATTAGCGAGCAGATGCGCTCAGTAAATTTTAAGGTACTTGAATTAATACTACAAATTCAACAGAGGTCGTTGGTTTAGCAGAGCATTTGCATTCTTTGAGTTGTAAGTTGATTGAAGTTGATTAAAATTTATTTGCTTAAAAGTAGATCAGAGGCTAGCAGTTCAAGCATGAACTCGTTTGTTTGGTATTTGGTGACGCTTTAACAATGTTGGACACCTCACATTTGGCGCGAGTGAAGTTTCGTGTATGGGCAACGCGTATGGTTCTCGAATTGCGGGCATTATGATGTGCTTTGCTATCATCTTAGTCTTTCAAATTACAACTACTTTTTATCGTGATGTTGAATTACCTCAGTTGAATAAGAAGTTCAACTAGCCTACAGAATTTTAGCTTCCGTCTGTAGTAACTGATACTTCCATTAAGAATATTTCGACATTGATTAACTGCATAGGATATGGAGCAATTCATATCATCATCAGCGCATTAGCAATAACAGCGAACCTAATAAATTAAGTTTTGTATACCGACAGCTCTGGAGTCGATAGCAATAATAAAATTACTAAGTAAAAAATGAATGACGATCAAGTATAGTGCATGCACTATAGTGACCCAAGTTTAGATCCAGTTCTCCGATATTCTTAAAACATTGTTAGTCCGATCAGATGCGTGTGTCTCACATCACCTCGTTTAATACACACCAGATCTCGGGCAACTTTGGCACCTGATCCAACATTCATTACAGAGAGCGTACATGCTAACTGCAACGAGAGTTATATTATGTACTATTTCTTCAAGACTCTGATGCTCTGCCGTGTTGGAATCTACGTCCGAATTTAAAGAGTGAATAATACTCAGCTGCTAAGCGGATCTTGAATAAAACCTTTAAACTAAAAATGGTCATTAACATCCACTCCATCTACTGCATCAGCATAAATGACTTCCTGTAAGAGGAAGCATCTCTATTAACCAACGCGGCTTTTTAAGCTTTGCTTTCCCGGAAGTTTTCTTCTGTTGTTAACTTCCGCGAAAAGACCACCACTTCCTTGCTCCACCTTCTAGATATCTATCTGCGAATACGGCTCCAGTGGCACTTCCTTGTGTCCAAATGTAATACGAATATTTATGAACGTCATCACCCTCTTTTCACCCTCTTCGATAACTCGTTGCAAATTTATGTCTACCTGTTCACAGAAAAATCTATTACTATGCAATGAGTCCCGTGATCATTCTTTGCACGCTACATCGTATAGAAGTGTTGTGAATAAGGTTGTGAATAGATTCGCTGGAATAAAAAGGTAGAGTAAAAACCTTAAACAGTTGCCTGGGATATCTAATTACTCGAAGCTACTGCATTCATTATTGAAAACATTAATCTCTCGCAGGAAGTAATAAAAGAAAAAAAGAGAGAAGCTAAACTCAGACGAGGATAAAACGAAAATATCTCAGCATAAAACATATAGTTATGCTGAAATGTTCATTACAACACACGAATATATATATATATATATATATATATATATATATATATATATATATATATATATATATATATATATATATATATAATAGTATATATATATAATATAAATATAAATATATATATATATATATATATATATATATATACACACTTATATATATATATATATATATATATATATATAAGGCCTGAGTGACCTTTGAAAAGTTGGAGTCAACTATTCACGGTCCATTTTCACTACACGCAGCAGATAAAGGAGAGCACACTTGGGAAACTGTTCATACCACAAGGGTCGAAGAAACCACCTTGGTGACAAGACACGGGCTGGAAATGCGTTTTCAACGGGTAGAACGTTCTACGCTGAACCAGTTACTAAAATCCGGTTTTGAAGGATGCTTTATCATGTATGGTGTGTACGTGTACTTCGTGACGCCTTGAAGTACAGAGGCGTGTCTTGCCGAACTTTGACCTCGAATGATGTCATACAAAAGTACGTTCGTTCGTGCGTTACATAATGAATATAATGGGAGGAACTGTTGTTCGAATTGGACTTGTGAGATCCGATTCCATGTGTCTGAAAGATGTGAGTGATTTTTCACATGGAGACTGTCCCAGAGGACTTGTGGAGTGAGTAAGAATTCATATACGTTTTTGGACTTTGTTTTTCAGAACTATGAACACACGGTATCTCCTGTGACAGTGGAAGATGTATTTCTGCAATTTTTTACATTTTATGATTTTTAATGTGACGTTTTTTTTTTCACAGGTATTTCTGTTCCACTCCATTCCTATTCTTTTTTCCTCTCTCCCTCCTACGAGGATGAGAGTGGTATGACATTTGAGATGACCCGTTTTAATTGATTGACGTGTTCATGTTTTGACAGATGAGTTATTTTCTGTAATTGGGGTTTATGATTTTTTGGAGCATTATTTCTTGAAGATTTTCTGATAGTTATGTGAAACATTGGATTTCATTTTCGTAATTTTAAGGTTATTTTCGTTGATTTTTTGTCAATAAAAAAGGGTTATAGTTTTGTATAGTATCTCATTCAGTAGTCCTTAGATTTTAGTTAGGGGAAAGATATAACTTACGATGCCGGCTCACGTTACTGCTATCGCACAATGTCTCCGGGATAAGCGAGATCAAACCTCTGTTCATAAAACAGAATTTAAATCGAAATATAGGCTCAGAAATGGCCGTTACAGTTTTAATTGGCAGCGTAAAGGTAGCGTAAAGGTAGCGTAAAGATAGCGTATAAGCTAGTTAGGGCAGTTAGAAGGTGTTAAATAATTAGGCATGTATACGTTTCCGAAGAGATATAAATTAGTGTTGGCATCTCAGGATAGGATTTTGTGGGAGTCAGCAGTTGCTGGGGGCGAGCTGCGAGCATCTCTCTCGCTGGCTAGTGATTTGTGAAGAGTGTTTAAGACCGCTATGCGTGTGTTAAAACACGTGAAGACGCGTGAGTGTTTTTTGTTTCTCTCTCTCTTCGCTTGATGGAAATTCGCGCGCTGCTAACGTAAGTGTTGTGATGTTATCTTTTTCTTTTTTTTTTTAGTTGGGTTGATGTGAAATTGTCCTTTTCGTTTATTATTTATGACTGGTGATAGGGACAACTGTGTATTTTTATCGTTTGTGTTTAGCTAGTGTTTCGGTTGCAACGAGTGTGTTACGTCATCACCACGGTGACATAGTAGTTACGTCACGAGTTTGGGCGGAGCGTCGTACTTGCTGCCACGTCTAGTGAAGCGCTGAGCGTATTAGCATGGTGTGTTATATTTTTTTATATAGCAATCTGCGGTACCTCGGCGTAATATTATGTAAGGGTGATGTTGGTTATTTGAGTTATTTCTGGGAACTTTAATATTTGGGTATCCTACGTGATATTTATGAGTTGCAGGGTGCAAACAGTTTTGCACAAGTGTGAATGCACTTCTTGGTTTTGTAGTCACACATTGTGTGCGTGTGGGCATGTGCGTGTGAGTATGAGGGCAAATGCCCGCACGCTGCTTAATTGACACTTTCCGTTTGGACAAAGGGAAGTGTTGGTCCAGCAGTTTTGCCGTTGGAGATGAGCAGGCCCCGAGGTTTGGTGTTAGCATTTTTTCTGTAAGGTCATCAGCCTTCGATGCATTGTAAGAGGTGGGGAAACAATTTCTCTTTCTCTCTCTTTCTGTGCCTGAGAAGCGCTTTCGTGTCTTTTTTTGTGGCCTTTTTATAGCTTGGCCTTGGGGAGAAGTGAACTTGACCTTTTTTTGACTGACTAAAGAAGTCAGAGTGAATGATAAGAAAGTTAAAGCCATTGTGAATTTTCCAGTTCCCAAAACCAGGAAACAGATTTCGTTCTCGTTCCTGGGTATGTCAGGTTTCTTTCGCCGTTTTGTGCGGAATTTTTCTACAATAACGTCTCCATTGACAGATTTGTTACGAAGGTGAGATTTCTTCTTTGGGGTGATAGGCAACAATTAGCTTTTGAGAAGCTTAAAGACGCTTTAGTGAACCCACCAGTTTTGAAGTTTCCAGATTTTGTCAACCGTTCACCTTAGTGTTGACGCGAGTCGAGGTATAGGTGCGTGTTTGATGCAGAAATTTGAGGAAATTACACCCAATTGCTTTTTTATGGCAAGAAGAAGTTCAAAACGCGTGGTAGTAACGAAAAGCTGATGTCAGTTGTGGACAAGGAGGCTTTCGCAGTCGTCTCTAGCCTTGTTCATTTTAAGATGTTGTTGTTGGGAAATAAAGTTGAGATTTTTACAGATCATCAACCGTTGTTAGAGCTTTTAATAAGCCAAATTTGTCGCCCAAAGAGAGCACGTTGGTTCTAACATTGAAGATTTTGATGCAAACCTCAAATACATTGAAGGTAAGCATAATGTAGTTGCAGATGCATTGAGCAGACATTTTCCGGTCGAGGATGAGGAAATACACACCGAATCCTGTGTGGGTGAAGAGAGTAAATATTTGGTGTCTAATCGCATGTAGTGGACATACGTTCCTGGTGCATACTTCAGGGAGAAATAGTGAGTCAGCAGTCTCGGGAGAGATTGTTATTCGTGATAGTGAGTAACGCAGTGTGTTATGTACGGGTGAAAATGTCGCAGGACATAGGCTTGCTGGAACAAAAGCAAGATGAAGATAAATTGTTGTCAGATGGAAGGCATTTCTTAGGGAGTTTTACCGAAGAAAGAGATTTATAAAGTTGCCTTTTCTGGTCTAGAGTTGGGAGAATAATTTATTGGTGAGAAAGTTAAGTATAACTTGCGAAGTACTCGAAGCATGGGTGGTCACAAATCATCGTGCCAGAGAGTCTAGTACCTGAAGTTCTAGACATTGTACATTGTAAATTTGGTTCTCCTGTTTAGGTGTGAACAAGACGTATGAAAACGTCAGGTCAAGTTTTTGGAAAAATATGTTTTCCACGTACAGAAGCCTTTGTGAAGAAGTGCGCTATTTGCAATGCGAATAAACCAGCGACGACAGTGTCGTGTCGTTTTAGGTTCCTGTCCCATACCACATAGGCCGTTTCAGAGAGTGCTATGGATATTCTGGGTAACTTCTCGGTCCGCTTATGGTTATAGACATTTATTGGCGATTTGTTGATGGGTTGATATCTTGTCAGTTTTACTGAAGTACAATCCGTTCTATGCTCGTTCTTTAAAGGGGATAATTTGTCGATATGGTGTTCCAGAATGTCTGATCACAGACAATAGTAGAGTTTACAAATAAGACTTTAGACAGTCTTGCTAATTTTACTGGGAATAAAAAATATCTATAATCCCGTATAGACCTGTAAACAAGAATTGGAAACAGATTTGTTGTTGTGAATGAAAACACAGGTGTGTCTCGTTTGACATATTTCTAAGATTAAAAGACGGGTTAATGGGTATTAGCATGGATGCATTCCTGGGTTGTATTGTTATGGTAATGGGTAGTTACGGGTCATTTTTTTTCCTTTCGGGTGTTAATGGGTTGTAAATGGGCATGACTTGTAGTTTGTTGTAATTCAGGAGGACGTTACTCCGTAGAGTTTTACGAATCTTTAATAGTTCGGGTTCATTGTGATTTCTGATGTAAGCTGCAGTACTTTGTGTAAATTGTGTGCAGAATGCCGTAAGAAGTTTTGTAGATATATGAGTTTGAGTTTTGTTTTTATATGGATCGCAACTGCGGTTAGGATTTCATCGTTCACTTACTTGGCAGATAAGTGATGGAGTTACTTTTGAGTTAATGGTTTTTTCATATGATTTTGGGAATTGAGACATGGCTAATTTCATACGAAGATTTGACCAGTAATGTTATTATTATTATGTTATTATGTTATTACGTGTTTTTGTCGTCTGACCCAATATCTTTGAATCTAGAGTTACAGAATCCAGGGTTTGTTGTTTTACGGATTTTGTTTTGGGGAGGTATTTTGTTATATCGGACCGAACGGGTCTGATCTTTTTCAGATTATGAAGGATATGTCGGTTAGGATTTCGGAGGTTTAGGAAGGTTTGATAGGGATATCGATTCGAATATTTGGGATTTTCAGTTCTCTTTTAAAATATGAGGAGCTGTACCATAGTCAATTGTAGTTGTTAAGATCATAGGAGCGATTGCCATTACGTCAATTGCTATTGTGTTGAGAATTAGTCAGGTATTGCGAAATATTCGCTAACCGGAGTAGAACCTTGATGTCTTTTACGACATATGATACCTTTCAGATGTTTAGGATTGCCTTTCGTTCTTGAGTACTTTTTTCTGTTGGATAGAATTTTTATGAATGGTTCCTTAGAGTTAGTGTACTTGGTAGTGAGTTGACTATGGAAATTCCGGGTACCAACTTGGAATTGTTTCACATTGAGAACATATGACCTTTGTACTAATAGTCTTATCGGTTCAGTAATAATATGAGTATAGGGGAATAGACGAGTTACTTTTGATATGACTGTCGATATGACCGACTGCGGAAAATACCACTCCCTCGAAATGGAGGTTGGAATAGCTTCACCGTCCTCAACATATGAAAGCTGTCAACGTTACTTTGCACTTTGGAGAGATGTCGGGCAGGATGTCTTCATGTTGCCGTACTTTCGAGAGACGTTGGGTCGTGCAAAGAGTTTGCAGGCCATTCATTTTCGTCCGGATCGCTGGGCGACGCAAGAATACATTTCAGCAGCTTGGACTGAATTGCAGTCGCAGGCCTTTCCGCGTGAGCAGTACCAGGGTGAAATCGTCTAGATTAATGTTTGCTTGAATGAACTGGTTTGTGCTCTATTATCTGTGTTATAAGATATATATAGTTTTGCACCTAGACATTTTGAGGTGGGGTCCACCTCAGGTGCGTGAACCGAACTTAATCTGTAAAAGGCTCACGAAGGTGACCTTTGAAAAGTTGGAGTCAGCTATTCGCAGGATCCATTTTCACTACACGCAGCAGATGAAACTGCCGAAACATTCATACCACAAGGGTCGAAGAAACCACCTTGGTGACAAGACACGGGCTGGAAATGCGTTTTCAGCGAAGAACGTTCTAGAAGCTGAACCAGTTACAAAATCCGGTTTTTTGAAGAGGATGCTTCTTAATAATGTATGGTGTGTACGTGTACTTCGTGACGCCTTGAAGTACAGAGGCGTGTCTTGCCGAACGACCTCGAATGATGTCATACGAAAGCGTTCCGTTCGTGCGTTTATAATAGATATAAATAGGAGGAACTGTTGTTCGAATTGGACTTGTGAGATCGATTCATGTGTCTGAAGATGTGAGTGATTTTTCACATGGAGACTGTCCCAGAAGGACTTGTGGAGTGAGTAAGAATTCATATACGTTTTTGGTTTGTTTTCAGAACTATGAACACACGGTATCTCCTGTGACAGTGGAAGGAATATGTTCTGGTGCATTTATGATTTTTAATGTGACGTTTTTTTTTCACAGGTATTTGTTCGCTCCATTCCTTCTTTTTCCCTCTCCCTCCTACGAGGATGAGAGTGGTATGACATTTGAGATGACCCGTTTTAATTGATTGACGTGTTCATGTTTTGACAGATGAGTTATTTTCTGTAATTGGGGGTTTATGATTTTGGAGCATTATTTCCTTAGAAGATTTTCTGATAGTTATGTGAAACATTGGATTTCATTTTTCGTAATTTTTAAGGTTATTTTTCGTTGATTTTTGTCAATAAAGTTATAGTTTTTGTACTTAGTATCTCATTCCAGTAGTCCTTAGATTTTAGTTAAAGGGAAAGATATAGCTTTACGATGCGCTCGTTACTGCTATCGCACTTTGTGCTCTCAGGATAAGCGAGATCAAACCTCTATTCATAAAACAGAGACTTAAATCAAAGTATAGGCTCAGAAATGGCCGTTACATATATATATATATATATATATATATATATATATATATATATATATATATATATATATATATATATATATATATATATACACTCCATCTTTATGGGAATAGCCATTATCATCATTAACATCTTACCATTAGCCTGAAGGAGGATGGGCAGGGGGTCCTCTCCTTTGAAGTGGGAGAGGGAAGGAGGAGGAGCGAGGGGAGGGGAGGGAGAGGGGAGGAGGGGAGGCAAGGAACAAATTGAATAATTCGATTAGAAGTTTAATTGTTCTCGAAACCCAGTCTGTGTGCTTCCATTAATTGGAGCGACATGTAAACAATTAAGTTCTGGACCAAAATTGACAATGCAGATAAGTTTACTCGTTTTGTCTTTGCCTGAATGCATTCGACCTTTAAGACGCACGGACTATGCTCCACTTACCATCCTCTTTAAAGGAAAGATGTTTACAAACAGAACTGTCTTAGTGTGAAAATGCTGATCAATTATAAAAGTCTTTGAATTACTAGCACCCGAACAACTCATCTTTACCTGACTATCTGGCTTCCTAATTAACATTATGGATCAATAGTATGTTACTGCTTATGTATTACGAGAAATTGCCGTGAGCATGCCTCAGCCTTTCCGACTTTTCTTCTGTGTATGGATTACCTATCGCATTATCTTATCGCAGCTCTCCTATCACAAGAAATACTGTGCATCATGCATGACAGATGCCGAAATACCGTAGTGTCGGCAAATGCAGCAAGACACAGGTGCTTACCGTTGCAGATCTACTGGAATGCTTTCGATCTCTCATCGACGAACTTCCTCTGTAACTGCAACTGTTCACAGTCACCTTTTTAGTTTTCTGTAACGTAAAACTGCTGAGATAAACTATCTGTCTATAAATCCGCGCTTTCTGTCGCCCTCAGATCTTAAAAAATACTGAAGCTAAAGGGTTGCAAATTGGTATGATGATCATCCACACTCCAGTATCAAACATATGCAAACTGCAGCCCCTCTAGCCTCAATGATTTTTATTTAAGTTAAAGTTAGTCATGAACGTGTGTCTGGCACCGCTATAAATGCCAACAACAGAGGCCACCACCGAACCGTAGCTGAAAGTTTCATGGGCCGCGGGTGAGACTTTCATGGGCGTGACTGAGAGTTTCATACAGCATTATACGCTGTACATAAAACTCGTTTGCGCCGAAGAAACTTCGGCTCATTTATTACTGATATATCACTGGTGAAAAATCAGCCCGCTTGACTACAGCCACATTCACCAAGGGATCTTTTACGTGATTTGGAAAGGTGGGCCTCGCATTAAGGGTGATAAATGGAACGGAAAAGGTTTCAAAAGAATAAGAGAGAGAGAGAGAGAGAGAGAGAGAGAGAGAGAGAGAGAGAGATTAAACAAAAAGGAGTACTTGATATGCATTAGTTTTAAAATAAACATGTATAATTTAAGCATCTTACTCGAAATCCCCTGTAGGTCTTGCCTAGTTTCCTCTCTCTCTCTCTCTCTGCTCTCTCTCTCTCTCTCTCTCTCTCTCTCTCTCATTAGGTCTGCCCGTCTGTCCGTCTTTGTCTCTTTGTCGGAAATTTCTTCTGTTTGCCTTTACCTTGATTCAAAAAATGAATCTTCTTTTTAGCCGAAAATTGAATTCTTGTGGGAAGACCCTGATGGAAGATTACCGCACCTCAAATTGACAAATTAATCTCCTTTACTCTGTTTTCCTCCGTTCCGCTGATTGATTAAAAAATTAACCGAGGCGAGAGATCTGTATCAAAAGCTTCCCCAACGAAGCTGCGATAGTTTTCACAAAAATGCAGTTTACCTCCCAGGCTCTATATACGTGTATATGTATGTAGTGTGTGTGTGTATATTGTGTGTATATATATATATATATATATATATATATATATATATATATATATATATATATATATATATATATATATATATATATATATATATATATATTTATATTCACTATATATATATATATATATATATATATATATATATATATATATATATATTTA
>NC_089741.1:78180771-78245771 GCF_040412425.1 Macrobrachium rosenbergii | reverse complement strand
GCTTTGGATGACCACTAAGTGCCCAAATGATGAACTGTTCAGACTATTATATTTGTTTTGTCTGTTTGTCTACTACTGTCTGTCTGTCTGTCTGTCTGCCTCCGTTTAATTGTGAGCCTGTCGAACTTATTCTATTATACTATATAAGTATATAAATGAGTAGGCGCTCGATTTATATACATCTCCAACAACTGCCCCTGAGTTAATATGATCCGTGAATGAACTAACTCCTTGATGAAGATTGAAGGCATAAAAATAGCAACGGTGATGCTTGTGAAAGGGGAAAGACAAGATTGATGGTCTTATCGATGCCAACTGAAATGGGTAGAGAACGCTTTTACGGAGGTACGATGTTTCGGAAATTACCTCGAACATCTCGGTGTCGAAGATCTTTTGCCGCCATTTCTTTGATAACAGACATTATCTAGGCGATCTATCAGAACGGCCCAGGTGTCTCAAGATACGGACTGGTGCTGCTTCTAGATTAATCATCACTGCCGAGCGATAACGATGAGGCGCAGGAGATAGAGAAATGACTGATTCACGAACAGTACTATAGTGTTTTTAATCGTCTTCTTGAGCATTCCTGAAGGCTTCTACTCCACGCTTAGAGCCTACCAGCCCACAGCCTGACAAAATGAGCCTGAACAGCATGTCTGCATCCGACAGATAATACACCGTTTAGTTTAGCATTTATTTTCTTTCTATTCTCCACTTTTCAATAAGTGACGGTTTACGAATAATTTTTATTTATGCTAATCAAACAATTTCCTTCATTTCATTAGATGTCACTGTGTAAAAGAACACTTTGTTAAATGGGCAATTAGTAAAAACTAAAACGACAACGTAAAATGAAATCAGGAAAGCAATGGTGACCCTCTTGATGTTACCAGTAAATTAGGTTCCTGGTAATTAGTCGAGAGTAGTGACCCGTAATTTTGGTAGAAACGGGCATCAGGCTAGCAACATGACCCTAAAAAAACTTGGTATGAGCGTGTACATAGATACATATGTATGTATGTATGTATGTATGTATGTATGTATGTATGTATGTATGTATGTATGTATGTATGTATGTATGTATGTGTGTGGTGTGTTTTACACTGTTCAAAGCACACATTTCACTATGCCAGATGCCTTGACAGTGGTGAGATATATAATAGAATATTTTTTCAATATTAGGCAGCTTAAACAAAATTGTTTGGTGTCTGTAGGGAAAGCGCGTCAAAAAATCAGACACCAGACATTACAGATTGCTAATGCATTCAATTCCATTTATCATCCTACAAAACATATAAACATAACACACATTTTCTTTATGCAGAAGAAATACCAGGAAAAAAATCTATCTTTTTCTCCTCTTTGTTCCATCTCGTTCTCCCTCCTTTCATTCTTCCTTTTTTCCCTTCTATTTCTTTCTTCCTCTACTATCTCCTTTGTCATCTTTGTCGTCCTTCATTTGGTCTGCCCAATCAATCTTTCGCCCAATCTTTCATTCTCTCGACTCAACACATTTTTCATACAGTCAATACAGAGATTTTGCTTCAACTCTTTCATTTCATCCACTTTTTTTCCTTTCTTTCATTTTTATGCTTCATGAATGCGAAAGTTTTTCGTGGACGTCATTTTATGAGCAACACTCGAATGGTGTTATTCATATATTTGCAATTTTAATATTCAATTTTTTGGTCACTTTTCATTCGCGCTTTTCATTTCAGTAACGCAGGATTTGTTCGGGAAAAATATTCAGAAATCTGGGTTATAAAACGCTTATACAATTATGTTTAGTTGTTGACACCCACAGGCATATATTTACATTTGAATTCAAACAACAGCACAAAAACATATAGACATTTATATAGAATTTATGGAACAATATGTACGTTCATATATTTATATATATATATATATATATATATATATATATATATATATATATATATATATATATATATATATATATATATATATATATGTATATATATACACATATATGTTATATATATAATATATATTTATATATATAATATATATATGTATATATATATATATATATATATATATACATATATATATATATATATATATATATATATATATATATGCACACATATATAAAGTGTGTGTGTGTGTGTGTGTGTGTGTGTGTGTGTTGTGTGTATAAAGCGTTAAACCACAAACCTCGATCAATATCCGTGTGTGTGTGTGTATAAAGCGTTAAACCACAAACCTCGATCAATATCCATCTCTCGCTATACCTGGGAGACTCGCCACATGCACTGGGAGAGACTCGAACGCCCGACAGTGACAACCTTAGATTTCAGTGACAGCCGAGTGGTATAAGTATCCGTCGTTGAAGTCGGAGATTGTCGAATCTCCCAAGTGACGAACCACTTATCAATTATATTTCCACTTCGGTATCATTTCCGAGGCAGAGAGAAGATGTTGAACGTCAGTTGTAGCTTACGTTTATGTGATTATAAAAATTGTCATGATCATGTGATAAAAACTTATTCATATATATAGCTATATATATATATATCTATATACATATATACATATATATGTACATATATATACACATATATATATAAATATATGTACATATATATATACACATATATACATATATACATTATATATATATATATATATATATATATATATATATATATATATATATATATATAAATGGATGTATGCACATGTGTGCCAAAGCCTTTCTGAAAGGCATTGAGCAATTTCAGCAAGCTTGATATACATATAGCTACTAGCTAGAAATCAGCACTATGGGGTACGACATCACTAGCACCAAGGGCAACAAAGGGGTTGGGTGGGAAGGGGGCTTCCCTGGGGCTGATTCAAACTATCTAAAACAGAATTGGTTATCACAGTAGACTTATTAACATTACGAATTTATCATATCTAATTTCAGTTTTACATGACTTACTATCTGAAATGAATGCACAAGCTGGAAATTGCAGACATCAATGGCACCAAAGGAGGTGGGGGTTGGGAAGGGGGTGACAGAGAGAGAGTGAGAGGGAGAGGAGGTGAGAGAGAGTAGATGGGGTGTTAGGGAGAAGAAGGAAAGAGAGAGAGAGAGAGAGAGAGAGAGAGAGAGAGAGAGAGAGAGAGAGAGAGAGAGAGAGAGAGAGTTTGTCGGTTGAAATACGTCAGGTTATCAGGCAAGCACTGCCTTGGTCAGCTAATTATATTATATATATATATATATATATATATATATATATATATATATATATATATATATATATATATATATATATATATATATATATACATATCACAAAATTTTCCATTTCTCATATACATACTTCTGAGAGACATAACATTCTAACGGTTCTATACATATTATTATTATTATTATTATTATTATTATTAGTATTATTATTATTATTAGTATTATTATTATTATTATTATTATTATTATTATTATTATTATATTTGTGTTTGAGTGTATTTAACTTCAATGTGGAAAAAAGCACTTGGCTGATGACCTATGCGAAAAAGTTGGCTTACGCATATTTCAGAAAGTCTAAGGTATTATCTACCCATATTTCATTTATTTGTTCTTAGCTCCCGTAACTGCCTTGCGTTGCAAAAACTTTTTTTACAAATTATATGGTGCCTAAAGGCGAAACACATGCCGATATCTTCGAAGCGTAATATAAAACATACATCTGTTAATAACCATGAATAAATTAGATTTAATGTATTATTTGTCTATGACCTACAACTAAACAACGGTGTAGATAAATTCCAAGTGATGAAACTATAAAATCGGCCTTGCTATCCCGGCATCAAAAAATCCAACATGAAATTTTTTTTTTTTACTTATAATTCCTAAAATTATTATCCTTCTCTGCCTATAACTTCCGTGGCGAAAAGAGTTACAACACTCGCTTGCCATTCCATGCCATAATAAATGGGAAAGACGAACGAAAACCGAAAAAGAGAAAAACCAAACAAATGGTCAAACAAGGAACAGGAAAATTCACCACATGGAAAACTGAGACCCCCTAAAAAAAGAAAGCGATCACAGGATACTTTCTTCAGTGGCGCCCATCGACGGAGACGATGAGAAAATAAAGCAACAGAGAATTGCGTCCATGAGAGTCTCTCCTTGCAAGAGGAGTATTAAAAAAATAGAGCAACATCGCTGGAATAAATGAAGACGTCGCTTTTGGAGACGTCTCCGAATTCCTTCCATGGAAGACCAGTTTCAAGAGTCAGTCTTCGATCATCAATAAGGATTAGGAAATGGAATATGGATCATATGATGAATAGAGAAAGTGGAACAGTTCGAATGCTATTGTTCGTATCAGAAAGCGGTAGATGTGGATTAACAGGCAGCGAAAGGTTGCTTGCAAGTCCGATAGAAGGAAGTTTAAAATTTAATCTTAAAGACTCCTTCAGTACCGTGCCTCCTTCAGTACATACATACACAAACACTCTCACAAATTATATATATATATATATATATATATATATATATATATATATATATGTATACATATACAGTATATTAACTTTTTCACATACACAATTGTTCTGTGCATTAGTAGAATCACTAAAAGGACCTCATTCAAACTGGATGGTATCAAACGGAGTTTTTTATTCAGAAAAAGTTACAAGCTTTCTTGGACAAACAGTCCACATTATCAAGTATCCGTACAATTTGTCAACTTGTATTTCTGAATAAACACCGTTAGATACCATCCGGTTTGAATGAATCACTTTTTAGTAATATACGGCTATATGTGTGTGTGTGTGTGTGTGTGTGTGTGTGTTTGCGCGCACGCGCATGCACGTAATTGTAACAGCCACAGTGCCCTCTTAGCTTTTCGAATTCTTCGTGATTTTTTGGGGCGATATGCTTATCACTACAAAGCCTTAAGATCCAAGTGCAAGACATATGAAAAAATTATGATGTCCAGTAATGGGAAACAAACCCGGGTTCCATACTCAGAACGAGAAACGAACCCAGGTCCCATAATCAGAACAAGGCAACGTGACCTCGTTCCGATTATAGGACCCGGGGTCATTTCCCGCTACCGGACATCATAATTTCTTCATATTTCTTGCGGATCTTCCGAAGCTAATATTGACAAGCATATCAAAAATAACTCGAAGAGTTCGAGAGAACTTTGCTGTGGCTAATACATATGTATCTATAAAAAAGTGACCAGTAGATTATATGTATATATATATATATATATATATATATATATATATATATATATATATATATACATATATATATACATATATATATATACGTGTATGTTTGCATGTATGTATGATTGAAAAATTTTCTGTTAAAACAGAAATCCATCTAATAAAAGGAGCCCATCAAAGTGCCAAAAGAAAGAAAGTTAATGCTACATATTACGAGGTAGAGTCTCCCTCGACGGGTAAGTAAATGAATATATAATATAAAATTACAGAAAAGCGGTATTTATACCAAGAGTTCCAGGAGTCCTTTGCGTCACTCAGGTTGACAACTAATTTGTCCTCTAGTTGATCCTTCTTAATCTTCTTAATCACTGGTTGGAGGAAGATTTTTAAATATTGAGTTAAGCTACAAATGTCGTTTTTGATATCAGTTGCGCTAGTCTAGAACGTCCAACTGGAATTAGTTAATAGGTACTGCTTGTTGTTCGAAGTTACTTAGGTACCAAATCATTTTATCTTATAATTCCCCTCCGATGATATCTCTGAAGTAGCTCAAAATTGGATATCCAAAGACATTTTGAGGCTTAACGTTTATATATATATATATATATATATATATATATATATATATATATATATATATATATATATATATATATATATATATATATATATATATATATAATTATATATATATATATATATATATGTATATATATGTATATATATATATATATATATATATATATATATATATATATATATATATATATATATATATATATATATACATACTCTTATATAAATATATATATAAATATATATATATATATATATATATATATATATATATATATATATATATATATATATATATATATTATATATATATATATATATTATATATATATATATATACTATATATATATATATATATATATATATATATATATATATATATATATATATACATATAAAGTATATATATGAAAGCTCATAGGTCACAGATATTTTATGAATTACAATACACAGTAGATTTTTATTAATAAGTGTGGCTAAAGGCATTGGAAAGAATCATGAGAAAATGTCTATCTGTTGTCTGGCGCGCATCCTGATTAGAAGGGAGGTGTGTATGTGTTAAATAAGTCAGATATTCACGGAGACGTGAGAACATCCCTGCCTATGATAAGACTTTGTGAGTTCGTTCATAAATACCAATTCCGGCGAATTCGTTGAATGTATTTCTTTTAGGAAGAGTCCCAGAGTGTGAAGGGATTAGTTATCAAACAAATTGTCATTCGAAGATCAACACCGAATATTAATAAAAGTCTCAACACGATGACTCTATGGTTCCGAGACCTGTCCGTTTGAATTGTGAACATTGCTCTGTTTGAATGTGAGCATTTTAGATATTCCCAAACTGTAGATTGTTCTTTCATTTAACACATATCTTACTTGAATTTGACCATTTTTACATTGTGTGTACTTGCATAAGCAACATGGGAGAATTCCCATACCTTTATTTTTATGCATTTGTTTAACAAAGAAGTTTTATTTAGCTTCTTCTGTGTTTCGCTGAGAAGGGGGTTAAAATGCTCATTGGGAATATAACAGGACTTATTTTGAACGACTGTGGGAAAGTGCTTAGGAATAATTAGTTGAATATGGTGGACTGCAATATGTTTGATCATTTGGTGAACATTAGTATTCCATTTTATTTCATCTCGTGTTTCTTACAATCCAGTTATGTTAGATTATTGCCAAATAAATTATTTTGGGTAACGCTTGTTTCGCTGTAGACCTGAGAGAGAGAGAGAGAGAGAATGAGTGTGGTATGTACAGATGTGCGTTTGCCAGTAGCCTTTTCGTGCGGTCACCATCAACTACCAACAGATGGGTTCCCTCGTTTAGCAAGATGCTCAATGATCTACTCTCGGTTGATGCATTAATATACTAATGTTATATATATATATATATAACTATATATATATATACTCTGCTATATATAACTTTATATATATACCAATACCGATGTTATCTCGAATTACTGTTATCATTGCCAGTGATAAGTGACGACGGTCATGCTAATCCTGCAATCAGCAATCAGTGAATCCTGTCAGTGTGTGTGACCTACCATCTCAAAATAGTTGGGTGCGGATCTAAACGCGATTTCCTAAGTCTTTGTTCCCTGCAGAAGCTTTATTGTAGCAGACCTGTCGGTGAAAAGAAGATTCTCCTTGGTTCTTCCTGAATCTATTCGGAAGAGTTAAATTATACGGAATAATACACACACAATCATTTCGGTAGCAACGGCTATCATCATATACAATAACCTGACAGCGATTATTTAGGATGAAGGAATTCATTATTTTGAAGCTGAAAGAACATCTCGCTTAGAATAAACGGGGAAAAAGTTCTTGGATAGCAATTCATTACATACGGAATCTGATTATGTATTCAATTTCATACTCTATTAACGATCCTGTAATGCTGATACCGTTGATGGTAACTATAAAACACTTTATCATAAAATAAAAGTATGTATGCATTGTGTGTGCGTGTATATATATATATATATATATATATATATATATATATATATATATATATATATATATATATATATATATATATATATATATATATATATATATATATATATAATGCTATAAACTCATATATGTATATATATATATATATATATATATATATATATATATATATTATACATATATATATCTCACCCTGAGTGGTTCGATGACCAGGACAGTTCCCTTGAGAAAAAAATTATATTTACCAAATTTGCCCAAACTTGAAAATTATACAACGCAGCTACTACATACACCTAAAAAATAGAGTGAACCAGCAGTACGCTTAGCCTCTACCCACTCACACACACATACAAACTGCGCCATTCAGACCTATCTTGTGTGAGCAGGTGGCTACTGCGATTGAGCATTCACGTACAAATCACGAATCCCCGAAACGTCTTATAAGGAAAGCTACAAAATAAACGACAGACTTCGGGCCTCACAAAAGGGCCGGTACATCTTCCGCGAGTCCGCAGAAAGCGCCATAATCTCATTGATTGGGTTTTGCCGACATTTTCAAACTTCGGCAGAACGCTACTATACAAAGGAATTTCAGAAAGACGCTACCTGCACTGTTCGGCGGCCGTATTATATAGCTTCTCTCTCTCTCTCTCTCTCTCTCTCTCTCTCTCTTTATATATATATATATATATATATATATATATATATATATATATATATATATATATATATATATATATATATATATATATATATATATATATATAATATATATATATACAGTATATATATATATATACATATATATATATATATATAAATTTCTGACTCGTCGGGATCGAACCCAGGTCTCTCAGGTGAAGGCAGGGGGCGCTATCACTAGGTACACAAGTCTAAAGAAGTTGGAACCTGAAACAGCTACTTTTAAAGGAGTACCAGAGCAAGCCCAACTGCTTGCATACCAGCGAGTTTTCCCCAACTTCCCGACTCAGCAATGACCCAATTGACAGCATTTCATTCGAATTATCCCTTCTCAGTGAATAAGATAGAAATAATCAACACACAATCACGTGTGGAACAGAAATAAATTTCTGACTCACTCTCACGTTCCAACTTCTTTTAAACTTGTGTGACCTAGTGGATAGCGCCCTTGCCTTTCACCTGAGAGACCTGGGTTCGATCCCGACGTGAGTCAGAAATTTATTTCTGTTCCACACGTGATTGTGTGTTGATTATTCCTATCCTATTCACTCCGAAGTGCAATTCGAGAGTAGTCTTGTCAACTGGGTCATTGCTAGTCAGAGACCAGAGAAAAACTTTTTCGCTATTCTCCTGGCTGATTATCCTTGGTGCCACCCTCGAGTTCAACTCACATTGACCAACGAGTGAATAACGCCACCCGACGCTCAGAATCGTTTATTTCTGTTCCACACACGTGTGATTGTGTGTTGATTATTTCTATATATATATATATATATATATATATATATATATATATATATATATATATATATATATAACGATATAAAGAAAGCTCTTGTTATATGATCCGGGTTTGTTTCACCGGGACCTGGGTAAGAGAGACCAGTTTTCAAACCCATCGATTAAACATCACTTGCGCGTCAGCCTCTTTTATATCGGTCTCCGCCATGGAATCCCGAAGATGAATCAAATTAAAAGGAGGAACATTATAATCCCAAGTTGCATTGATTGGAAGAATTTCTTGAGAGAATACAAAATCTCTTCATATGAACGGTATTAAGGATAACATACATACATGGATAATTCATATATATATGTATATATATATGCATATATATACACATATATATATACCGGGTGTTTCAAGTGAGGCCCCCGTCTCCACAGAACAAATGGAAGAAGTTATGAAGTTTTCTGCTATAGCCTATCTCCAAGTACATTATTTTAAGTTTCTATTCAGCTATTTTTCATTTTACATTTCTTATTTTCAGACTGATGACGGAGTTGGATACAGCCATGGCTTAACGACTCAGAGGAAATCAGATGGATTGACCCAGATCGGGTACATCCTTCCAGAGAAGCCAGGGATGCTGGCGCATAGCTAATTTCACGTTCCTAGATAGCTAAATACATTAAAAGATGAATCCTTTGTTAAAGAAACTGGAACAAAAATCCATATGACTGCCATCACTTGAAAAGTGGGAATCTTGGAAGGCCTGATCCATTCTCAGGGTAAAAGACATCATAGCTGAGGCAGTGGGTAGACCAAAGAAAGTCTTTACGTAAATTGGCGCTTGAACTAAAGTAAAAGGGGAAAGAAAGAAGTTATAGTGCTGTATATCGTGAGTTGAAAAAATCTGGTATCAAGCCATTTCATGTTATCAACAAGCCCAACATCACTCCCAGCAACAGAGAAGAGGACCATGCATGGTTTGTGGTTCATTTCTTAAGATTGGATGGAAGCTGACTTTCTCCATGTTGCCACATCAGATGAATTCTTTGAGTTCCCTGACATTTGAATGTGAGCATTGCTTTAAATTCTGAATGAATTGGGAAGCCTGTGTGATGCTATGTTCCAGTGAAGGGGATTAGTTAGTTGGTTATGTAAATGAGGATTTGTTTAACTAGACCTCTGAACTCTTGTAGATTCTTCTCAGGCTGGAGAAAATGAAGGAGAGAGTACATAAAATTAAGTAATTAAATAAACAATAAATAATAAAAGAGAGGAAAATTAAAATAAAATAAAAAATCAAGAGGAAAAGAAAAAAAAAGGGGAGATTATATTTTATTTATCAATTTAATTTTGTTGTTTTAAGAAGAGAATGATATTAATTGAAAAGTTATTACCTTCTGCCAGAATATCTTTATCGATTTATTTTGTAATTAAATGTTTCTTTCATGTTGCCAATCAGATATGTTTGATTGTTATTGGGATATTCCATCTTTCACAAGTTATTGGATTTGTGTGCAGAGTTGACATCAGATGACCATGTGTGGGTCTGGAATGTCCTATCCTGAGTCTTGTTAAAATCACTTCATTAATTCTTTGTTTTTGGGTAGAAGAATGCCACTTTTTAACTTCGTTCTTAATTTGTTTTGATTTGTTTTGAGAAATTATATTTGTCATTTGCCAATCCTTATGAATTGAAGGTTTAACTGGCTAGCCAGTCTGATATGGGAGCTAAATTAGCGTACCAATCTAATTTAGCAGCTTTATCTTCTTTCTCATTACCCTCCAATGCCTACATGGAAGAAACAGGATCCAACAAATTTGAACTTGAAGGCCGTTTGTAATTAACTTGATGAATTTCCGTTGGATATTTTGGACAAGGTGATTGTTGATTAAGTATCTATTGCTTCAATTGCATAACAGGTCGGTCAATATGAGTGCTGAAGATTCCTTTTTGTTATGATCTTGAAGGCAAATGTGGCTGTTAGTTCAGCTGTAAATACTGGTGATATTAGAGGAAGGTCCATTTGGATAGTTTCACCACTTGAATGAGCTACAGTGAGCCCACTCAAAACTCATTTTGGATCCATCTGTGTAGATTATGAGGATTACCCTCCCGTCTTATGTGTTCCCTTGGCATGTTGATGGTACATTTGTGTGTTGAACATGTATATCTTGAAAGGTATGATAAATATAGTGCATATTTTGCCCTTTTAGTGTCCATGGTGTGATCCGATTTATTTCTTGGGTATATTTGGGTATCATGTTATGCAAATTCAAAAGATGGTTAGTTTTTTGTAGTAAATGAGTTTTGATTTGGGTTATTATTTGTATTTTGGTTGAGAAATTTATTTGATACAGGAGATGTGCCTGTGAAGGGATAAGCCTCTTCTTAAAGTAATTAGATCACTGTAATATTTTAGGATAGAGACAGTTGGAGGTGGCGGAGGCTCCGATATATATCGCTCCCTAGTGATGTAAAAGCACCTACCGATTTTAGAGTCGTTTCTGAGGCAGTGGAATAAATTGGACAGCTGTAATTTATAATTGATAGTACTGTTGCATTGTACAGCATTAACATTGTGTCTCGTCTGCACCCCACTTGGTGTGTGAAGTTTTCTTTAATAATGTAAAGGGCTTTAGATCCTGTGGCTTTGATATATTTGACATGATCTCCCAATTTAACTGATCAAATTATACCCAAATATTTAACATTATTGCACATGTTTATCTCTTCATTATAAAGGTATAACTGCTTTGTTGTTTCTAGCCATCTTTTGTCTTTGTAAAAGACAATGCCATTTGTTTATTTACCGACAGCTTGAAGCCTACGGAGTTGGTCCAAGTGGTCATATTATTTATTGCTGTATTAAGTATTCTTTGGGCATGTGCTCTCAGAGAATAACTTGAATAATGTATTACAAAATCATCCACATACCAAACTATTTTGTACACCCTCAGGCAGGATCATAGTAATGTCATCTGTTGCCGGAACAATCAGATGTGTCAAAACACTGCCCTTGGGGATACCCTGCATGCGTAGCAATTTGAATATGTATTTTCTATCATTACTTGAGATGTACGTTTGTTAAAATTGTCGATAAATATTGAGGAAGATGACCTCAAATATCAGATTTGTGGAGTTTGTGCATAATATTGTATCTCCATGTGGTATCATATGCTTTTTCTATATCGAAAATAGCCATTGTCATTTTCTTTTTCAAATCCTTTTTAATGATCTGAGTTAATGGGTCTAGTGTGGATCTACCAGCTATTGATCCCGATTGGGTAGGTGATGGTGAGTGTTTGTTATGACACTTGTTAATCTCAAATAACCATTTTCTCCAACAGTTTGCATGAGCAGCTTGTTAGAGATACTGGCCTATAATTAAGTGGGGTTGCTAAGGTCTTTTCAGGTTTACTGATGGGTATGATTATTGCATGTCTCACTTAGTTGGGAAAGACATGCGTTAGCCATATGTTATACATAATTTTAACAAGAATTCTTTAGCTAGTGTGAGTAGAATTCTGAATCATTTCAAGAAATCATATGACCGGAGCTGATAGTCAACATGATTTTAGGGCAAAATTAAGTTCATTCGTATTGAATTCTTGATTATAATCAAAGGTCCTCATCAATTTCAAAATTAAGTGTCTGATTCATTTTTTTTTTTTTTTTTGTGTTCTAATTCTTTTGAAGTGCTCATCTGAGTTAGAATATGAGCACTATCTTCTATGTTTGGCTAATATGTTGAAATATCTTGCAGATTTATGATTTAGTTGCCATTATATAGTATTGGGCTTCTAGAGTGG
This sequence comes from Macrobrachium rosenbergii, assembly GCF_040412425.1. Lineage (NCBI taxonomy): Eukaryota > Metazoa > Arthropoda > Malacostraca > Decapoda > Palaemonidae > Macrobrachium > Macrobrachium rosenbergii. The sequence continues at coordinate 78,232,777 of NC_089741.1, read as the reverse complement.
TCTTAATGCACCATTGATTTTACAAATTTTGTGCCATATTTCCTTTATTGAAGTATTTGGTGACAACTCCGATATATAATTTTTCCATGACCCAGGCTTTTTCAAATATTGTTTCGAAATTTTGCGTTATATTTATTGTATAACTATTGTCTTGTTTAGTTTGTTTATATTACAAGGGCCTTTATTAAGGGTGTTTAATCCTAGATTTTTAGTCTACACAAATTACATGCTATAATTTGTTTGGTTTGATTAGAGATAAATTGTTAGACCACCATGGACAGGGATATATTAGGAGTTGAAGAAGTTTTGAGATGCATTTATCTGTTGATTACAAAACTAGAGAAAAGAAATAATTTGTGACATTACTGTTTTGATTTAATGGGGAGGGATATTTCTAGTTTGTAAATTGTATTTTATCCCAGTCAGCTTTCAGTAAGTTATATTTTATGGGAAATGATTGTTTTGGTTGTTCAAATTCAAAACAATTGAAAGTGATCACTAGTATGTAAGGTCGTCTAGGACATTCCATTCCAGTTTTCAACTAATTCCAGTAGACATAATGAAATATCTACTGAGGAGAAGGTTAAATGAGTTTTTAACGAGAAGTACGTTGGTGAATCACTTTCGTTCAGGGAATGTAAATTCTGAACATTTATGCAATTCCCAGTGTTTGTCCTGGCCAAGTTAATAGCATGTGTGTTGTCCCATAATGGATTGTGGGCATTGAAGTCGCCTACTATTAGTAGGAGGCCATTTTACATTATTTAGTCTTCTTCGTTTTTAACGTGCATTTTTCCCATTATTATTATGGGGTAAGCACGATGCCTTCTTTTGAAGGACTTGGATTTGGTGGTGGGAGTAGGCCGTAGCCTTGATCAGCTGCCCTGCCTGACATGTCGCTTAGACCCGGTGGCGAATGTGTACATGTTACCGACCCCCAGCTCCCTTTACTCCAGCAGCGAGGAGAACTGGGCGAGTAGGTTGACAGTTCGGACGTGAGGTGTCTGTTATGTTTTTAGAGAAGGTGTTGGGTGGCTTTGTTTATGTGTGTATTAGTCTGTAACACCCATTGCTTTCAGCAAACCTATCAGATTGATTACATCATTAATCCTGGGGTGTCTACACGGATAGCAAAGTGTCCACCTCTCTGGCCGATTGACTGCAGGATTGAACCCTCGCCATAGACTTCTATGAAGTCTGGGGTTGCTGCTTCTACCAACCGAGCCATCGAGGCTCCCCATTTATTATTTAGTATTTCTGGTAAATCACTAAAGTTTGAGTTAAAATTTGGCTGATTATATATAGATTAAGTATAGGGATAATGTGATTGTCTGGCATGTAATTTGATTTCAGTTATTTGATATGACAGTGCTGTAATATTGAAAGGGTTCATAGGTTAGTCGTTATGAACATATAGCTGTTCCTAGCTTGCCATCAGCTATTGGCAGTGGCAAGCTAATTTATAGTTTCAAGTTCTTAGAGTTGTACCGATATGCTGTAGACATATGCAAGCAGGTTTATGTTCCTTTAGTATTCTCTGGTTCACCTAGCCGAAGCCAGTAGAAAATCCATTGATGTTCCACTGAATTATTTTATTGGTTTGTTTGGTGGGATTGGTGTTAGATTTGTAAGTTAATTGATGATTTAGCTATCCACAACATTTTAAGGGAGTTTGTGTTGCTTTATGGTTTTCTTTGTAGCTAGGTTTGATTACTGAATATTTGATGCATTGGTTCTTAGAGTCATATTTCCTTATTAGCAAATCTATTTGAGTTTTGATCATTTTTCTTTAGTTTTAAGGATTCCATGCATGGTTGCCATCTTGATGGAATGTTAAAGGGCATTTTCAGACCTAGTAAAGTTATTTATGAAATTTCAGGTTATATTTTCATTTTGTTAAGTAAATGATTGTACATCGATGAAACACTCTTGCCATCCATAAGATAAATCATGTCAGTGTTGAAGGAATGGTTCTGTTCTCTGGGTCCCAATTACGTTTCCATTACTGGATGTTGAAATATTTTTGTTTGGAATTTCTGGTATAGGTATATTGGATCTCTGATGTGCTGGTGTAAAATTTTGATGTGAACTTTTAGGTTTATTATTATTATTATTCTTTGGTCTTGTTGAGGGTTGATTTGATGTGATTAATTTTATGGGTTTTTGAATCTTCAGTGGGATGTTTAGTGAAGGTTCTGCATTGATTTCGGTGATGAGTGCAGAAGAGTTAGTTGATTTATCCATATTTGGGGAATCGTTATTTACATTTGTCTTGGATTGTGGAACACTATGGATTTCCACTTGTGATGCAGTTAATGTAATCTGTTTCTGATTAATGGGTGAGACTGGGGTTTTGCTGGATCGATCTGTGAATGGAATGTTAGGTTTTTACCGTTGGGGGAGTTCTGTCAATTACTTTCCTTTTTTTATTATGGTTATTTTTGTCAATTAAGTTTTCAGTGGATGATGTTAGTGCGGTATATGAGTTCGAATCTGGATTACTAACCTCTGTTGATTTTCCATATCCTGGGTTCTTTTCTGAACGATTAACTGGGCTTGTTATGGGGAGGTCTGTTGCAACTGTACTCTTGGGCTTTCACTTTGAGTATTGGGAGGGAGAGGTGTGTCTCCAGCTATTCTGTGTTGAGAATCTTTATGTTTATTATGAGTTATTTTAGCATTTGAATATGAATGGCATTTTACTGGGTCATTGATTCCTCTCACCTTCAGTTCGAGTTTGAAAGCAGTTAACGGAGCATACCAGTTCTGTCATTAACATTTGTAATTCTGTATAATATTGATAAAAAATATACAGTCTTTAGATTTGCATGATGATTTAATTTGCAATTTACATTTGAAGGTTGGTATATTCAGTTCATACAGTACATATAGCGTTATTTCTATCTTTTAGATTTGAATGGCCATATTTTAGACAGTTAGAACATTGGAGAGGTTTGGGACAAAGGAAGAACTTCTCTATTTTGATCCTAGAATTTTATTTTTCATTGGTAGTTCCCGGTTTTGTAAATTTTGTTTGGACTATTTTAATATGTTATTTACATCTTTCTACTTAGGACAGTATATAATTCCAAGTCATGTATGTTATTTAATATCTTAATTTAAAGTCAATTAAGATTTGTTTGAAATGGTAGTTCTTTTGCATCATCGTCTGGGAGTATTACTGTTCCTTGTGTATAGTTTAGTGTATCGTGGCTGGTTACTGTTACTTTTATTTCATTTATGTTGGTTATTTGTAGAAAGGTTGTTGATTGGGCTTTGGTTGTAGTTTGTATTAACCATTCATTGTTTTTTATTTGTCTACATTCCATGTCTTGTGTGGGGTGTATATTTAATAATTTGTTCTCTAAAATGGCTGGTGAGATCTGCTTTTCTGCTTTTAATATTAAAAATCTGGACCAATTGTCTGGTCCAAAAATATGTATCAAAATGAACTGAGCAGTGTTGGATTGAGTCGTGGATTATACCTTTTAGTTTTCCATTCATCGGTGATGAGCTCTCTTGTATTGATGGGGTTTTAGCCTCTCTTTAAAGTGTAATTGTATAGTCTATCTTAATCTGGTGTAAGTGCGTTTGTTATTCGATGTTTTCAGTGTGTGGTTGATTTTTGTGTTTATTTAATGTATTTTGTAAGAGGCTCAGTGGTCATTTCTTTCTGAAAAGTTTGTATTAAATATTAAGGTTTTATTTTCAGTTTTTCTTTATTGTTGTTAGTGACTTTATTTGTATTTTAAGAGACTTGTGTATGATTGATGGGCATGGGCCCATAACAATACATATATTAACATATATATATATATATATATATATATATATATATATATATATATATATATATATATATATATATATATATATATATATATATATATGTGTGTGTGTGTGTGTGTGTGTGTGTGTGTGTGTGTGTGTGTGTGTGTGTGTGTTTCTTGGCCTCTGGATTGGTAGGTTACCCTCCAGTGATTTTTAAGTGCATCTGTATTTAAGTATGTTGTCTGGTTTTTTGCTATTTTGTTTCTAAATGCATCTGTGTTTGAGAGTGTTGTCTGTTCTTGATAATTTTATCTTTTTATGTTCTATTTTTATAAATTTTCCTAGCTTGCTCTCTACGTTTTTAAAGTAAAGTCATGTATATAACTCTTTTAATTAATTTATATTAATATATTGTATTTTATTGTCGTAGATCTCCTGATGATGTGATTAACAATCATGAAACGTCGGAATAAATGGTTACTGTGTCATCTGCTTCTGTTTCTGCCCTTGATCTTGATGCATATATATATATATATATATATATATATATATATATATATATATATATATATATATATATATATATATATATATATATATATATATATATATATATATATATATATGCATCAAGATCAAGGGCAGGAACACAGCCTAAAGTCAGCTTTTTCGACGCTGAAGGCGCATTTGTCGAACCTGATGACGAGGCCGTTCTCCTGCAGGCGCTGCAGGACTGTCCGGATGTGTCGCAGGTGCTCTTTGAGGGATCTGGAAAAAATTAGACTATAGTCCACATAGCAGACACAGAAGTTCAAGTCCCCCAGGATGCTGTCCATCAGCCTCTGGAAGGTTGTCCCCGCATTCCTCAGGCCGAAGGTGGAGAATGCAAAGACATAGGACCCAAAGGGCATGATGATGGCGGTTTTGGGGATACCCTCTGGAGCAACTGGTACCTGGAAGTAAGATTTCAAAAGGTCCAGTTTAGAGAATATTTTGGCCCTGTGAAAGGAGGCCGTGAGATCCTGTATGTTTGGATAGGGGGTAGTGATCTGGTTCAGTTGAGAGGTTGAGCCGCCTGTAGTTGCCGCAGGGTCTCCAGGAGTGTTCCGGTTTCTGCACCATGTGGAGGGGAGAGGCCCACTGGCTGGAGGCCTTCTTGCATATGCCCATCCGCTCCATCCTGGCGAAAGTGTCCCTGGCCTCCTGAAGGCGCCGAGGGGGAAGCCTCCAGAACTTTGTGTGTGTTGGGGGGCCCTTCGTCTTAATATGGTGGTAGATTCCATGCTTTGCCGGGGCCGCGGGTACCTGGCACAGTTCAGGCTTGAAAACGTCTGGGAACTCCTTCAGCAGCTTAGCGTACTGGTGTGGGGCGACGGAGCAGATGGTAGGCACGCTGGGTCCCGGTGCCAGGGGGAGGGACTGGCGGGAGTCGGTGTCTAAGAGACGCTTGTGACCGACGTCGACTGCCAGCCCGAAGTGGGCAAGGAAATCCGCTCCCAGGAGTGGGGCCCTCACGTCCGCGATGATGAAGTTCCACGTATACCTCCGGCCAAGGATGGAGATTGACAGGAGCCTGGTGCCTTAGGAGAGGATGGGGGACCCGTTGGCAGCCATCAGGAAGGCAGCCAGGTCTGGCAGGCATTTGTGGTCCTCCCTGGATGGCGGAAACATGATCAAATGGCCCAGTTGTCGACCAACATCATCCTGCCAGAGACAGTGTCACGGACGTAAAAGCCTAATGGTTTTGGGCTCCTGGGTTCCTCTGCTGCCATGGCGGCCTGTTCTTTTGGCTGCCACCTCCCCAATTTTTTGGATGAGCGAACGAGCAGGGGGGTTGGCAGTTCCAGGTCTCCTGGACATCATATCCTGAAATAGCATTGGCTCAGAAAGGTGACATGGACCCACAGCGACTTTGGCAGGAGAATCCTTCCCTTACGTGGAGTGACCTATCCATCAATGACAAAGAGACGACCATTGCTTGCGAGATGAGTACCGGACTTCATAGCCCATACCTACCGTTAGGCTTGAGAAAGAAAGCCTTCAACCTTATTCATAACCTGCCCCACCCATTGGGCAGATCCACCACTCAAACCTTGTTGGAGCTGTACATCTGGTGGGGAATGAAAGCGGACATCAATAAGTGGGCAAGAGAATGCTTCTCATGCCAAACATCGGAAATAACGAGGCACACAGAGACAGGGTAGGGGAATTCCAGACAACACAGTGATGACTGGCCCACATCTATGTCGACATTGTGTGACCCCTGCCCCCCACTGAGAGGTACAGATATCTCTTCATGATCATCAATAGAAACATCAGATGGCCAGAAGCAATACCTTTAAGGCAGCAGACAGCAGAGAGTTGTGTGAAAGCACTAATAAACTGGGTCAGCAGGCATGGAGCACAGCAGTACATAACAAGCATTAGAGGAGCTAACTTCACCTCCACGTTATGGAGCTCCATCACCACCAGCCTTGGGACAAAACACATTCACACAACAGCATACAACCCAGAAATGAACGGCATGGTGGAGCAGCTGCACCACTCCCTCAAATCAGCACTCACCACCAGATGTCAAGGCTGGAGTTGGAGAAAAGAATTACCGTGGGTCTTGCTGGGATTAAGAACAACCCCGCACACTGTATTCAGCACATTGTTGGCAGAAGCACTGTACAGCCAAACATTGACAATACCAGCAGACATTTTTCAGGACATGACAGAGCCCACAACTTTTCCAGACGTCCATAGAGCGCTGGAAAATGTCATGCAGGCGAAGACAACATACTACGTAGTAAAAAAAGACTATGTCCCTGAAGATCCTAAAACAGCAAAGTATGCATTCGTAAGATTAGACGCATACATGCTCCCTCTCTCTCCAGCCTACTCTGGACCACACCTCATACTACAACATAGAGAGAAAGCATATCAGCTGACGGTGGACGGGAAAATCACCTGGGTCTCCATCAACAGATTAAAACCAGCCTATATCCCAGACTGCGACCCACTCCCCTAGGCTAACTTTGGGGGGTGGAGAGGAGTACTAGGAGGTCCAGAGCTGTTGCCAGTACCCTCAGGGCATCTTTGCTTTAAAACAAAAATCTACATGATGCACCAAGGCTCTCAGGAAACACAGATCTAGCACTCTTGATTCAAACAATCTTTTACGCATTTTTCAGAAGACATTTTATGCCCTTGTCAGAGCTATAATTAGTAGTGTATGTAAGGGATTGCAAGCTTTCTAACCATATGTACTCAAAATCTCTTCCTAATTTGTATATAGAATTGTTAACCATTCTTCAGGTGTGAGAAAACACATGTCACTGTATATAGACATCCCTCTGTTTTCCCTCTAATGTCAAATGCTACTTTCCAAAGATGCTAGACGTCCCCCCGCCCCTCCCCGACCCCGCCCCACCTATACTCTTTTTCAACTCATCTGTCATCTGAATATTAACATTCATTGACATATGGTCATGACAGCACTGGGATGGATGTACAGTACTCTCGAAGGAGACGGAGGGTGAGAGAAAAAATTCTGGTGGAGAGAAACAAGACAGTTTAATAAACGTATGTTTTTATGAAAGAGACGAGAAGCAAAAACAGACAAATGCAGAGAGAGAGAGAGAGAGAGAGAGAGAGAGAGAGAGAACAAATGAGTGGAGAGAAAAGAAATAACGGAAATCCCAGTCTATGAGCATAGTAATACAGGATTAGGCCCGACATTTTTTTTTTATTATTAATTAACTGAGGAAATTCCGTACTTTTCATATAAAAATTGTAACTTTAAATAACAAAATCTACCATTTGATAAATCAGTGTTCACCAAAAAGTGCGTAAGACTTTCAGTTAGGCTGGATTTTTCTCTATCATCCTTCATTATTGTTACCCAGTTCGAGGAAAAATCTGCAAAACGTAGAAAACTGATCTCTCTGCATACGCCTCCAGCAACAGATTTTTTATTTCGCCCGTTTGAATTAACAAATACTTTTCAATGGTGATAAGCTTTTGCTGTGCTTAGTAACAGAGAAGGGAGAATGCAATCTTATATGTAGGCCTATGCTGATTTTACCTCATACCAGCTTTGCCAACTCGTAATGTCTGTTAGTGATAAGACAGTGGTAGGCCGATATTCGAAGTTAGCTCCCGACGATGGTCATATGGTTTTCTGGCTTTGTAGTTAATAAACTGCTGAATTTGATTAAGGCCAAAACGTATTTGAAAAACCTTTAGCATCACTGGGAACCCGAAAATCATGAAACAGCGTTTTGATTGCTTAGCTTCATTAGGTTGACATCGGATAAGTACACTGATAATATATCATTGTCTTTATTTTAAATAAATCTTTTTGCAACATGTTATATACCATATTCACATGGTTTCCATAAAATACAGCCCGGCTTTGTTAATATCGAGTTCTTCAATGACAGGAATTTTAAAGAGCTACTGTATCATTACCCTATCCCCCAAGTGCTCTAAAGATCTAGGTCATTTTATTCTTATGACGTGATTTCTACTTACTTTCAGAAAACAAACACTACCAGAAAGATTACTAATGAGACCAGTATGAATGAAAACATTGACAGGTTTTTAACATTCGGAAAAGAAAGGAAGTGTTAGGATTAACTAGGTCCGTCGTATCTTTTTTACAATTTCAAGTACGACATAATGACTTTTGTCAATCAGAGAAAAATTTATCAAGAAAAGATGTAACTGTAACATGTATATTTGGACACTGTTTGTGTGAACGCGATGTATATCTATATCGTGACCAAACATAATTAATTAATTGTCAGTTATAAAATAGTTATAACATTCTCTATTACAACAAAATTGTGCGATCAAGTCTCTCGGCATATTTACAGTAGTTTCATACATTTTAAAGTATGTTTGGGTGACATATATTGCGTATTAGAAGCAACATGTTTAACATCACACGAGTGCAGACTTTAACACTGAGGTAATAGCGGCAGCAGTTCAAGTTTCAGCTGCAGCTCTGATTTCCTGGGGCCCGTCCTCTGCTCTGGTTGTTCGTATGCGTGTACTTCTATTTCTTACTGGTACTTATTTTTAATATCATTATATCCTTTGTGGATCTGTTGTAAGTCAGAGCGATATATTTACTAGTTATTTTTGCATTCTTTTATGTATAATTCCGTCTTACATATAAATAAGTGCTTTGGTAGGAAATCAAAGTCTATTTGATTACATTTGAATAAGAAGAACTTAAACCAATCAGCTGTCGATATCATCAGCAGTGTTGCCATGACGAAATGTTTATTGAAGACAATATTCAGAGGACTGATCAGATGACACGAAGTAAAGTCCAATAATTTAATCACCTAATTTAGAAATATCTAATCATGCCTAAAGTTCATCATTTTGTTTTCCTCTTGGTTATTCAAAATCACTAGGAATCTTTTTCATCTTTCAGGAATACTCATGGGTAAGTTCCTGTATTAAATAGCAGTTAGCGTATTTGTTCCTATAGATTTTTTTTTTTTTTTTTTTACATCGATACTTTTCAATTATGGATTATCCAGTCACAGACAAAGCGCAATTTCCAAATTAGAAAAAGAAAGGTAGAATCCATGCTACGAACTGTCAGTATATCTCACATTATAAAATAAGCTTGATATAAAAGAGTAACATATTGATCAAACAAACGACATATAATTAGCATCTTAATTATTCTATCGTTATGCTTGGCTTTATTAGAAAAAGCAACAAAATGCATAAAATTCCAAGGACATTTTTGAGACAGTAGTTACAAAGGGAAACGATGTGAATCTATTTACTGTTACTTCGAGGGAAATTTCTGTCTGTGTGTGTGCGAGATACACACACACACACACACACACACACACACACACACACAGATGAATATCTTACTAGTCTCATCCAACAGCTGACAATACTTCATTGCTAGTGCACCTCAGGCTCTCGAGATTTCAATTAAGCATTTATCTCGAAATGACATTTTCTTACTGTAAATAACGCTAGTATGAGAAGGGATATAAATCTCTGCGCTTATCTCTGTTATATATGTGCGCTGGGTTGGTATCTCGACTTATGCATTATGCAGTTTCCTCTAGAAGAGAATTATGTTTGCGATCTCGACTTCATTTTCTCGAGGCTTTCTTGGCCATGCGGAATTTCATACTCCTGACTTTTCTAAAGAAGGCAAACGTCTCCGGGTAGCCCAGAGCTGATAAAGAGAGAGGAATTACAAAGAATCTTTGAAGTGCTCCATATCAGAAAGACATGTGACTTTTCACTGAGTATAACGTACGTTGCTTTCATAAGGCGCCACCAACAAAGTCCATTCATGCCCCTTTTACATTTGTATTCCCTACCCTTCACCCCCGACCCCCGACTCTTCTGTGTGTGTGTGTGTGTGTGTGTGTGTGTGTGTGCTGCCAAACGAAGCACTAACAGCGTACTTTTACGGCTTTGTATTTATCTATTAATATTGTTTGGCTTTAGCAGAAGAAACTTCCCTTGTTTTACATAGGCTATCAGCTGTTTAATCAAGAATACTAAAATCATGTTCTTAAAGGATTGGCTTCGAAATAGGGACCCAAAGAAAGTCAAAACAAACACCACTGGAGGATGAATTTCTCTTCTAAAAGTTATTATATAACTGTTAGTAATCGCATCTGTTGGAGAGGGTCGCAGAATACAGTGTTAATTACTATTTTTATCCACTCTTCTTCTCAAGAGACTTCTCTATATGTAAAACAAATATGCAACAAATCCATGTTTATATAAAGCAGACCTCAAGTAACTACCTAGAGTTGGGTAACGAGCTGGGATAGAGGATGCTTTGTAGTGTTTTCTTCCTTTATTTTATTTGATCAATATTAATTTTGTAAATCAGGATCTATTTATTTTCTACCTTATTAGATAAATAATGTTTTTTTTTTATTTAAGACGATTTTTTCAGTAGCCTATTCCCGGAAACATCTACAGAGGAATCAAATTACTATAAATATTAATAAACTGAAGTTTATTTACATGGAGGTTTTCTGGCCTTTATATTTTGCCTTATTTGTTAAGTGAGTCATAGCTATCGACACGAATTCATGAATTTCAGAAATCACTTTTATTTAGTGCGATTACGATTAAAGCTATTTATTCCAAAAATTAGTACATAAATCGTTATATCTTCTGTCATGAATTAAATACCTCAGTGTCACTTCTTAGTCCTAAATATTCTATTTATCATTCCGCTTAAAATAAATAAATAATAACTCACATTTTCTTACTCATGGTATTCAAATAGAAGATTGTTTATAATACATCTAACTTCCTCTGCTTATTCTCAGTTTTTATGAGTCTTTTTCTCCTTTTGAAAAAGATATACCAAGAGAATAAGGGGATATTAAATGATAATTATTTCTATATTTAAGTGATTGTCGTTCTTGTTTTAGTATTTTTTTTCCCTCGAAATGTAAGATTTATAGATTATTCCGCACTGAAGAGACATATTTCTCTGCAGAATAAGAAAAGTTGAATGCATACTACGCTTTGCAAACAAATGAAAAGTCGTCGCATTATTTACTGACTTTTTAGTTAATTATGCGTCAAATCCTTGAATGCCTTACCTAATACCAAAATTACATATATTGTGAACCCGTAACTTCCTGGCCTAATGACAGTTTCTTTGAATCCCAGAACGAGCGCCTGGCTTAATTTTATATTCTCAGTGGCACCTTAATTATTCGCTCATTATCCTCGCCCATAAACCTACGCGCATCATTTTGTATCGAATTTATTCCAAGAGGCAACAGCGCGGTGGTGGTCGCAGTCTGTCCTGTGAAAAGCGATCCGTCAGATAACGATGTCAGTCAATCACCTTTAAAGAATTCATATAAAACTGGTAGTTAAAGAAAAGAGAGAACGAGAAAGAGACTAACCGCCGTCAAGTTGTGTGTGTGTGTGCGTGTGTGTTTGTGTGTGTGTGTGTGGAGAGAGAGAGAGAGAGAGAGAGAGAGAGAGAGAGAGAGAGAGAGAGAGATTTTAAGTCTTCAGTAGTTGGTAATATTTTGTGGAAGGGTTCCGAGGTCTTAAGGAAGATGTTTTCCACCAATTCAGTATTTTTTTTTTTTTTTTTGTGGCTGTAAATAACTCCGGCCTCTCCATTAAGCGCAAAATACTCCAAGTGTCTTCCTGAACGAAAAGACGTATAGCATGGACAACCGAATTCTTTGACATGGCCCAGACTTGATAAAGTGATAGATATGGGAAAATTAAGCAATTCATCGTTGTCTGATAAATGGAATATGGTAAAACAAATGGCTTGCTTCGTGGGCTTAGAAAGATTTTGGAAGGACGGTTTTAGGACCTCTCTTCCACTCAGAAGATATTCAATCTGTCCTATAAGAGAAATTAAATAAAACTTTTCCTCTCCTCTCTTGAGGACTTTTATCAAAATACTCATACTCAGAGGGCATTTAGTACTTAAAATATATTGACACTAAGTAGTCTTGAGAGCGCATATTTAATAAGTGCTTTTCAGGAGGACATAAACAATAAAAATTAATCTACAATTCGTCTCTTTTTGGATATTAAAAAAAACGAGATGATTTTCTTATGACAATATTTACAAAACTACAAGTTCAGAATATTCAGACGAAATGTTTATAATGCATAGTATATTAAAAGGGCTTATAAAAAGAACAGCATTGTGATGAATACTCTTTGGAGGCTAACAAAAAATTTTCTGATGGTCTAATTATTTAAGAATGTTGACACTGTGTGCTTTTGTCCGTTTGAGGAGTATGACTTCAGATACTATCTTGTAATGGTTGACGGGATGAGAACTCTTAATGATTTTGTACTACCTGTTCTCCCTCTTTTACCAGGATATCAGTTACCAAGGCAGAGGGAAAACAAGGAAAGAGAAGTGAATACTCAAGTAACATTCCTTGGAGTAAAATTTGTGTCTACACGTTTGTAGGAACACGCATCCAATGCGCCTTTTTTTCTATTTTCGGGAAGCTTGTCTTTCTATGGACCCTGTACACAAAATCATTCAATGCAGAAGTATTCCCTTTGTTTCTTAGTATCTCCCCTCCCATACCAATGGGTACGATTCGTCCAAAGACGATTGGTCCAAAATCAATTGGTCCAGCGGGATTATTGGTCCAATACCAATTGATCCAAAGGAATTATTGGTCCAATGTTTATTTAATGAAAATTAGTCCACAAGTGAAATTTCCCTTCTTGGTTTCTGTTACCATAGCACGATAATGAAACAATAGCATAATAATGAAACGACCTTTCTATATTGCCAAGTAGACTTGCTAACATCAAAGGAGATACTTTGTTCATGTAAACAAACAGTATTTAGGACGTCCTCTAGGTATATGTACACTCGGCAAGGAAAGTGAAGATACAGTTTTTTTAAATCTTCGGACATACAGTATATTGCTCAATAATGCGACATCTGGCAACTTTAGAAAGGGGAGGAGCTTCTGTCTTAGTGTGTTGGTGTTTTGCTTGACGTCCTATAACTTTCAATCATATTCTACGATTCTGACATCATTGATACTTAAATGCAGTAGTAAGCTTTACAGTACTCGTTCAAGTTGTAATTTGCAGCGACAGTTCTGAGCAAAATAAACATTTTTCGACGTAACCTACCAATTAACCTTATACAAATGAATTTATGACACCACAATGAACGGAATGCTTGCATAATCGGAAACGCGATCTTCCATAGTGAAATCAAGAGTTAAATTTGAGCAACGTGGGGAACAATAAAGGAACGAATGCAATGTTACGAGAGAGAGAGAGAGAGAGAGAGAGAGAGAGAGAGAGAGAGAGAGAGAGAGAGAGAGAGTTGCTGTTGTGTAAGCCTAGGCCTATATGTAGAGCTACTCATTTCATTATTTTATTTTGTTTAGAGATTGAGCGATACTATATTTGTACAGTATGTTTTAGCGATGGAGAGAGAGAGAGAGAGTTGCTGTTATGTAAGCCTAGGCCTATATGTAGAGCTACTCATTTCATTATTTTTTTTTTTTTTTATTGAGCGATACTATATTTGTATAGTATGTTTTAGCGATGGAGAGAGAGAGAGAGAGAGAGAGAGAGAGAGAGAGAGAGAGAGAGAGAGAGAAAGAGAGAGAGAGAGAAACTATGGCAACGCAGAGAGAACGGGCAACGTCAAGAAACATCCAGTTACTTGTGTTTTCCCGCTGAAGTGCTCCACACATCATAGAGAACGCTCTTGCAGATTTAAATAGATTTGGTCAACTTACCGTAGCTGTCGCAACATTTACTGCCATTAAATTCCAGCTGACTTTTAACACCGTGAAATACAAATATGAATGTGTGAAAATTAAAGAAATTATCACTACCTCGTATGATGATGCAATAATAAGCCTGTCCATAACGGAAAAAGAGTAAATATTGCCGTTCTGATAAAGAGTACTACACCGAGATATTCACACACTATCTTTTAGATCTCTATGAACGAAGTCATCTGAGAAATTCTGATTACTTCGGACATGCTTGGTGTTTTTAAGTATCTGAACGTTTTTGTTTTGCAGATTTAACATATATGATATAATTTGCATTGTATTTTCATATTCTAGAGTAAATTTACCGAGATTATGTGTTTTCTGTAAGAAACAAATAAAAATTCGATGAACGAAATCTAAAGAAAACTGTATCTTCACTTTTCTTGCCGAGTGTACATGCTTTGTTATTTTCAAAAACATTTAGTAAACGCTCGAAGCCCTTACCATGGAGCCAACTGTATGTGACACGGTACTTTCCGAAAGAGGAAAAGAAAAACTTTCAGTTAATGGATATTTGTATACGCTACATTCGAAAAGGACTAAGAAGACAACTGGAGAAGATACATATTACTGGAGATGTGAAAAAAGAGGATGTAAAGGCACAGCAAACACGCACTTTGAAGATAACTGCCATTATTTGAAAAATGAAAGAGAACACACTTGTGGAGCTGCTGAGTCAAGTCGTGTTCATGTAGTGAAATGCCAAAATACAATTAAGGAAAAAGCTAGTATCACCAGTGATAAACCATGCCAAATTATTCAAGATGTAGTTAGTCAACTAGATCCATCTGTTGTGCCATATATAGGGTCAAAAGAGACTATCAGCAACATGATTAGAAGAGTACGCAAGGAAGGACCCCAAGAACCAAGTGATTTACAAGATATGTTTATTCCAGACGAATATAGAAAAACACTCTCCGGTGAGACATTTCTAGTTAGTGAATCCAACATTGGAGATGATAAAATATTGTTATTCACAACCCATTCAAATGTCAAAAAACTCAAAGACGCTAATTTTTGGATAATGGATGGAACGTTTAAGACCGTTCCAACACTCTTTAAACAACTGTACACGATTCATGCTCCAGTTGGACCGCAAGAAAGAAGTCGCATCCTACCTCTAGTTTATGTGCTAATGACACGAAAAAACACTGAATGTTATGTGCTGGTTTTCCAGGATCTTCTCGACTATGCTGCTGAAAGTGATATCAACCTTTCTCCTGAAATGATTATCACCGATTTTGAAATTGGAGTAATCAGTGCAATTGGATCTGAAATTCCTGGCACTCAACACAAAGGCTGTTTTTTTCATCTCGGTCAGAGTATTTACAGAAAAGTTATATCTTCAGGTTTAGAAATTGAATACGGAACTAATGAAAATTTATCCTTGAAAATCAGGCAAATGACCGCACTTGCGTTTTTACCTGCAAACGAAATTAAGGATCCCTGGTTGCAACTAAAACAAACTATTCCTGATGAGGCGACGGATGTTGTAAATTATTTCGATGAAAATTACGTTCGCGGAAAAGTTAGGCGAATGTTACGAGGTCAAGAAGTGAGAAATCCTCCACTTTTCCCCCCTGCATTATGGTCAGTGTATGATCGAGTAGAAGCAAGTGTACCACGAACACAAAATAAAGTATAAGCGTGGCATAGACGTTTGGAAGTGTTACTAGGTTCAGCCCATGTCGGGCTCTTTAAACTAATTAGTGAGTTGAGAAAAGAACAGAAGAATGTGGAGGACGAAATGGAATGCATTGTTCGTGGAGAAATAAAACGTAAATAAAAAAAAAAAGATGCTGAACGTGAGCAAAGAATTTTAACTGTATTTTCCGAGAGAGAGAATTATGAAATTTTAGATTTTTTACGAGCGCTAGCTCATAACCTAAGGTTTTAAATTCTGACATGTAATAAATCAAATGTTAATCCTCTTTATTTTTAGCGTTTAGTTAATGTATTACAGTTTATACCACTAAAGTAAAACAATTAGACTTTTTTTATCTGAATAAAAAGTAATGAAATGGCAGTTTTTATTTATGTACTGTATTACAGTTTATATCACTAAAGTAAAACAATTAGATTTTTTTTCTGAATAAAAAGTAATGAAATGGCAGTTTTTATTTGTTTTCAACCTTTGTTAACATAAATAGTTGAAATGACCTTTTGACCAATAAGGTTGGTAATTCTATAGTGGGTACATCCATCCAAGTATGATGATCTGTGCTTTTCATATCGCAATTGCGAATATCCAGGTCACTTGCAAGTGTTACAAAGGTCAAAATTTAATGGACAAATTGTCCCATTGGATCAATTGGATTTAGACCAATAATGCTGTTGGACCAATAATCCTATTGATCAATTGGATTTGGACCAATAATCCTGTTGGACCAATTGATTTTGGACCAATCATCATTGGACCAATTGTCTTTGGATGAATCGTCCGGGACCGGCAACATTGTCATTATGGAGGGGCTTTGGGGCTAGGGCCCATGGCCTGATGCTTGAGGGGGGTTGGGGGTGACCATTTGGCCTCCACCTGGACCCTCCTCTAGCCTTGGGTTTTGGTCCTATGCGTATACAATTTTTGGCTTTTTTTATCTTTCATTGCTTTCTATCCTACCATTCTTCTTCCTCTGCAGCCCCACCCCTCCCCCCTGATACCTTAGGTGCAAGCGTCTGTGCTGTGAGGGTAGAAGACCAACTTCGGGTTGGTTTTTAATGGCCTCTAGGATGCCACAGGACACAGCATCCTTTTTTTTTTTTTTTTTGACCTTACTCTTTCACGTGGGGCTCTCAAGAAGTGGACTATATATTTTCTTAGCTTATACCCAAGCCCATATGGCCGATAATGGAAATCAAACAAATTCTAAGGGATTGGGGACTGACCCTGCTCACAATCAGTCCCCCAATTTTTTTTCTGACTTAGCTAGTTTAGAGACCACGAGCCAGACTACTCCCAAGGAAATCTCCTCAATCCTATCCTCTTTTACCATGTCACCTGTCATCACGGCACATAATGCCCCATGCTCCTTTCCACCAGTTCATCTCTGGTGACTAATTTACAACTGTATGAACCACAGCATTCTACTATGGAACAACAGGCCACTACAGCACCTCCTCCTCAACAAAATTTCCTTAAGGCTTCAACTCCATCCTCTTCTACCCACCTTAAATTGTCCTCCAGTATCCACCCATCCCTTATGCCAATCCTCTTTGGACCCCAGAAATGGAACAATTACTTCATCATCTCCCTGACCACTCCTTACATGAACAATACACTCCACTTTCAAAAGTACCTGCAGAGACAGGTAGGAATGATGAAATTCCTAACAAAATGCAACCACTCACGTCTTGTTATGGTGAATGCAGTAGCTCAGGCCCAAGCAATGTCCACCCTCAAAGACCTACAAGGTAATGCCTCCCCTACCACTCCACATCCTCACCTCAACAGTTGCCCTGGAATAGTTGTGATACTCTCTAAGCAGTGCCCGGTTGACAGTATCGGCTGGAGTGACTGCTCAATGGATCTCAAAGAACTCCTAAGTGACTGCCATGAAGTTCTCCATGTTACATGCTATACTCTTGGGACAAGAGCAACAGGAAATATCCCAAAAATTTTGTAAAGATCACATTCAAGGTCCAAGACCTCCCACAAGACATATTCATTGAAGGCCAACGTTACGAAGTCCAAAAGTATATTTCTCCCCAAAGTCAATGTCAAAACTGCTGGTGCTTCAGCCACCCAGCCAAATTTTGCAGATCACAAGCATGCTGCCCTGTTTGCAGCTCACCTGACCATGATTGAGAAAAATTGCCACTCACAAGAAACCATTTGCACCAATTGTGCTGGCAAACATAATGTTTTTTTTTACTGTGGTTGCCCTGTCTACAAATTTGAATCAGAGGTGGCAGCCATCCACTTCAAAAATTAATTAACCTTGAAAGAAGCTAGACAGAAGACTCGCTGCCTTGGCTTTACCACTGTCACCCTAGCCCAGATCGTGACAACAGCAAAGTAAACAAGCAAAACCACCACCAATATCATGCCACAACCATCCCCACCCCCTCCCCCTCCTCTTTGATTCCCCAATTCACCACTATTCTGACTTATTCAGAATAAGTACAGCATTTCAAATAGTCAATGTTATTGTATAGCCTAAACGATCTGAAACTTACTGACCCAAATCGTAGCCTAAGCCTTATGCTATGACACCCAGGTTACTTTGTTCTTATGCTAATTCAAATTATGATTATATCAGTACATTGTGTTGTGTATATTAACTAAACTAACAGTATAAACTTACTATTGGCATATTCAACTGTTCCTAGCATGATGTACAGTAGTCAGATTGGCATGAACACAATCTCTATTTCATGACCCTCATCTAAAGCACACCACAAGAAATTATCCTTACATTTAGATATGCATATCTCCTAAATATACTTTCCCTAAATATACTTTAAGATGAAAAGGAATGCTTAAATGGATTTGTAGACACCGACAATTATGGCTGCATTCAGCTATGAAGCGACTAACTTTACAGCCGTCTTTGACCGACACCAAACCTTCGACTAACTACCGGACAAAACAACCAATACTGGTAGTTAAGCAATATTACACACAAAACAGATACAACAACGCCCTTCATTACTAAATACGAACACAACAAAACATAATATCCTTCTTTTACATAATACGCATTTCCACTTTACATAAATTTAAAGAGAATATATACAATTATAATACAACTTGCAGAAAAGTACAATCTTTCCTGTCGAAGTTTCGATATACTCTCTGCAAGAAAACTTATGCTTACATTATTTACAATACTCCTATTTTTGTCAATGCCTTTCTGGCTTCTGCAGCTATTTGAGCAGTCCTCCTGCTCGGGCAGGTGCTTGACTGAATGCCATCTGTCGCAGGATTAGTTTCCCTTATCTTCTGCCACAGCTCTAAGGGGTATAACTTAATTATAGGTCTCATAAGCTGGCTATGTGCCGTTCTTAGAGTAGCCACTCTTGGGACCTTGTCTCTCCCCATGTGTAACTCAATCACTTGACCCAACTTCCACATGCTCCTTGGCCCCTCATCATGAATGAAGACAACTTCCCCTATCCTGGCCCAAGAGCCATGCACTATTCCTACTCGATGGGTCTCTCTTAACGTTGTTAAATATTCCCTCTCCCATCTCTTCCACAAGTCGTCACACAACTTGGATATATACAGGGATCTTTTCTCGGTGAACTCTCTCTGTATATAGGTAGGGTCAATGGAGATCTCTTCTCAAATTACTACTTTGCATAGTAAGGACTTGAGCTTTTGCCCGAGGATCAAATGGTTAGGGGTTAAGATTTCCAGCTGATTCAAATCCCCGGGTGTGTAACTTAATGGTCTATCATTAATAATTCCTTCCAGTTCCACCAGCACACAGGTCAGTTCCTCAAAACTGAGCAAGGTTTGACCTACAATCTAACAGCTGTTCTTTTACCGTGGGGTTCTCCGACATATTCTTAAGGTACTCTGATGCCACTACAAACGTGGTGGCATTGTTACTCAACACGAATGCTGGAAAACCTCTTCTGCTACAGAATTTTCTAAAACTCATGAGGAACGAGTCACAGGACTGATTATCAACTAGCTCCACATGTATACCTCTGGTTATCGGGCACATAAATAAATGATATTAGCCTTCTCAGGACCTTGTCCTTTTCCCTTAACCCGTAATGCACCTGTGTAGTCCACACCTGTGGTATTAAAAGTTGCTTACTTTGCACCCTGAACTCAGGTAATGGAGGAACTATATTGGGCCTATACAGCCTCCCCTGCGTTCTCCTACAAATAACACAATGGTGCATTATACTCTTAGTCAGTTGCCTTATCTGTGGGATCCAGAACTCCTGTCTGACACTCGCCACAGTGGCATTTACACAAATATGAGCATTAGCATCATGATGTTCTTTAATAATTACCCAAGTAACATAGCAACTCTTCGGCAATAGTATGGGTAACTGTGCGTGTTCCAGTCTACCCTTGCACCTTATTACCCCGTTGTCCAGGTAAATATTCAACTGGTGTACGAGAGCTAGTTTTGGTTTTCTTACCCCCTTCATCAAACTCTCGTATTCCTCTTGGAAATATTCCCTTTATATGATGGCAATGGTCTTATTCTTTGCCTCTTGGAGTTCTTCCAAGGTCAGTTCACTATGCCTTTTCATACTGATTGAACTCCTACAATTATTAAAAAATCGTAGGATCCATGCTGTAGTCCTATAGAACTTTTTAAGCTTGCTGAATCTCTCCCAATTCAGCAAGTGAGTATTACCATTCAGGCTGTCCCCTACAGTATTGACCAAAATGTTCTCTTCCCTACCCTGCGTAAGCGATCCACCAACCCATGACCTATCTATTAGCCAAGAGGAATTTTTTAACCAAGGGGGTTCCCTCCCTCCAGAAAGAACTATCCAAGATCATTTCTGCCCTTTTCCCACATGTCAACCAGTCACTGGGATTATCATCTGTAGGCACATAGGACAAGACTGCCTCTGGAATTAAAGAGCTTATTCTCTCTACTTTATTTTTCACAATCACAGGGAGAACACTTTTCGATACTAGCCAACTTAGGTTCTTCTTAACACTGAATTTCTTTGTATATTCTGATAGTTCATCGACCACTATACAATCCACATTTATTAATCTACCCCGATGAGGTACAGCGATGTTCACCATTTCATATTCCTTAACTGGTGTAGTAGTTAAGTAACCTCTCAATGACGTTTTTTCAACTCCCTTGCTTTTATAGTGGAGTCCCTCAAGAGCAGATTCCTTTTTAAATGATCTCTCGGCATGGGTATCTAACAACCCTCTCTTTCACACAATGCGACCTCTTTTACCCTTTAGGGTTATTGTGGCTGTAGGTAAAATCGACTTTCTAGTCGTCTTATTTCCCTGTCCGGTGTTCGTCAAAGGGAATGTTCCAACTTGTACCCACCTACCTTAGATTTGTTTGGCTGGTTTCCATCGCATATAACACTATGATGTCTACCAGTGCAACCGTTATTACAACTTTGCCTGGCTCAGTCAGAACTGAAGTGTTTACTGGATGCACATATGAAACACAAACCCAGAGCTCTGAGTCGTTCTATCTTTCCTCCTCTGGTTACATAAGATTTACAATGTGTCTATATGTGGTTGCCTCTGCAAAGTGCACATCCTTCAATCTGGTTTACCTCAGCCTATTTCTTACTTTCTTTAGACCTTACCGATATTTTTGGTCTCACAGATTGCCGTTGTTCTACTGCGAAAGCAGATACCATTATCAATGTATTAGCTTTTGCTGTTTCAGTCTGTGGAAAAGCCCTCAAGTTATGTATTTCTTCTTCAAGATATTTTTTTAAAGGTGTCGAATTTCAGCCAATCTTCTTCACATCTTATTTTTATTATTTCACTTACACTACCTGGTAGTTTAGTGTTGAGCAAGATGATATACAATTCACTCAATTTCAGTCTTTCACTCTCCAATGATCTTATATAGAGCTCTAAAACCTTGTAATGATTCTGCATCTGCGTCGGGAGTCTGAGTTTGGAAGAGTTTTCTAACTCAACACAACTTGATTTTCGCTTTTCTGCCGTAGGTCTCTTTCAACAAGTCCACTGTTTGTAAATACTTATCACCTTCTAATTTAAGACCAAATATCAGTTCCAGAGCCTCACCTTCCAAGTAGGTCCTTGAAATAAGAAAACTTCTGTATATTTTCAAAATCAGTATGTCGGTGGACTGATACTTCATAAAGCTCCCAAAATGAATTCCATTCCATTAAATCACCATCGAAATGTTTAAAGTCTAATTTGGGCAACTTCACAGTGGATTTAACAGGCAATATCGGTGCACTAGGTTCACCTCTTACAGCTAGAATATGCGTGATGGAGGAGTTTAGTCTATGGATTTCAGTGCCTACCTTTAGGCTATAATCAGCTTGATTCATAATTTGGTCAGGTTGTTCTCCAGGATCTGTTAGATCCAATATTTCATTATCCAATTCCTGGACTTTCTGTAAATATTCCTTCAGGGATTCTTCCAACGAAGAAATACTATTGATATCACCTGCTTCAATAGTGCTTTTGTAAAGGTATAAGGAAAAATTAGATAGGAAAGCATAAGAGAAAGATTAGGGAAAATAGAGAGAGAGACAGAGAGAATAGAGAAAGAGACAGAGAGAGAAAGAATAGAGAGAGAGAACAACAATTAAGCCTTGGCTGTTATGCATTGCCAGACTAGAAGTGTCGAATAAGCAAACCGCAAGAAACCGTCTTGCACGAACTCAAAACAGTGAGCGAGTATATCGCACCGAGGGCCATAAAACCGATCATAAAATCTGGAAACTGTGCCCTCGTGATTTAGCTGACTAAGGATTACTCGGCACCTCGTCAGAAGCTAACATTCCAGCCATATCTATAACCCCGCCTTCAACAGGAGGCGTTTACATGGAAATTCTATGAAAGGGGCTGGACAAAGTGAAGTAGTTCATCATTTCTCCAATCAAACATTCTAGGGAGCAGTCATTCACACCTCCTCCTGAGGTCATTTCCAATCAAATCCTCTAAGGAGAGATTTTAACAACACCCTCCACTGTCCTTCCCAGTCAAGCTATTCGAGGGGAGGCGTTACAGATAAAATCTTCCAATGAGGAACTGAAAAGGAGGATTTGGAAGATAACAAGAAGAACCAGGGGTTCCAGAGAAGCCAGAAGAAGAGCATTAGAGTCTCAGTCACCCCATATGAGAAGACACAGCTTCCCCTTCCTTTCATGGTCCCAAACAGACTTAACTGAACTTTGTCTAGCAAGAGTGATTCAAGATATTAACTGTAACTGTAATTCTACTTGAATTTGTAGTTAACTTTCATTATTAAAGTAAGAAGCTACTATTTGTCTCCATTACACTTTTCTGAGAGATATAAATACATTTAATCTAATTCCCTGTGAAATAACAGACTCGTAAGTGGCTGACTACGGAAGAGATGCTGCGGACGACTGTTTCGTCAACTTAGAAGAAATATGCAGGTAAGAAGGGAACACTAATGTCACACAAGTTATGAAAATTTCACTTATGCACAACATAAAAATGGTGGCAGTGATATAAGATCCAGAAGGCGAGATGAAACAAACAGACATTAAGAGAAATATCAGTGCAATTACTTAAGTTACAGTGAAATGAAAATCTACAAAACGAACTTAGATTTTACAACGGCAAGCAAAACTTATTTGAAGAAATAAAATCCTGCAATAGAGCGTCAAACAGAAGTGAACATAAACAGTATTGGTGCACCACGGAGAAGCAAAACACATAGAACCATTAACCACAACAAAGTGAGCCAAGACATCGTCAGCAACAATAGGCAGCAAGTGTGTTTAACAAACTATCGTTATGAGTGTAACAGAAACAATGCAAAGTGTGTTTCAATGAAGCTCCGAAGGCGACAACAACAGAAAAACAACTTAACGACTAGGAAAGAACTCAGCAATAACAAATGAGATTTACTGTTCTCTCTCATTAAATGTGTGAAGAAGTATAGAATATTTAAAGTTATAATAGAGTAAAGAATATTTCACCTTTCTTTATCAAATTGAAAATTAAGGAAACTCTCTCTCTCTAGTGAATTAATTTCTTTTTTTGGCGTAATTACCATTATTACTCTATGATATTTATTTGTTTAGTAAATAATTTAGACAGGGAAATTCTTATTTTTTTGCACGGTTGGTGATAAATATTTTGAGTTATTATGTGCAATTTTGTGTACTCATTGTAATAATTTTTTTTTTTTTATGATATGATGCCCAGTTTTGCATAAGATTTTTTATGTGTAATTAAATGATTACTTTTGAAGGATTTATTTTACTTGTGCACTTGAACTCAATTTAAGAATTTCATTCTTTTTTTACTGTTATCTTTTGATAGTTTCTTTTATTTTATGGTACTGTGCACATAGTGTAATATTTTTTTATATATATACACATGAAATGGCATACTCAATTTGAATATTTTTTTTTTTTTGTGTGTGTGTGTGCAAAATGCAAAGAGTTTTTGACGATTTACTGAATGCAGTTAGCCATTCACCATACAATTTAAGACCGTCGACACTCAGACATAGCCGAATTCCAAGACTAATTTCCCACTCAACTTTAGTGCAAGAAATAGTAACAACAATGACACAACTAACCAGAACCAAAATAGTGTTAATAATTCTAATAATACTAACATTAATAATAATAGTAACAATACTAATAATACTCCCACCTTCCAATATTGCAATATGAATGAAGCAGCTGTAATAACAACAGCCACACGCTTTTGTGGGCAGGTGGATGATTCAAATCCTGAAAAAAGTTGACTCGAATCATACAGTAAATCATTGGCTCGCAGATGCAGATAGTCACATAACTTCAGGGGGAATAACTGATGAAAGAGCTAAAATAAGTGAAGCCTTGATTCTTGTAAGCTCAGAACATGGTGATGCCAACAAAACTCTGAATTCCACGAGTTTTAACAAACTTAATAACTATGCGGATTCAAAGAAACTTGTTTATCACTCTGGGAACCAGTAAATAAGACCTGACAGTTTATATAACATAACCAGATTCCTTAACCCGCAATATAAAACAATAGCTAATCTGTATGCAAGTGTGGAGAATGCAATCGATAAAATAACAGAAGACTTAAAGAAAACAGGCATTACCATACGAGATAAGACACAGTTTGGTGATAATGACAATAATTTAGTTGATCTAAGACATATTTTGAATTACTTGTCATTTGGAACAATATACAATACACTTAGAGAAGATGAAAAGAAGGCTTTCAGGAAAATAGAAATTGATCCAAAGAAAGAAAACCTTCAAGCATTGAAAACGATGAGAGAAGAAATACAAAAGAAAGAGATAAATCTCTCCAAGGAATTTGTAGGAACAACAGAATCACAAAATGAAAGGAAAGGCAGAAATAATAATCCTACTTTTAAAATGAATAATAAGTTCTATGATAATTCCAGACAAATAGGGAATGGGCCAACTACCTTTCAAGGAAAATATGCACAAAATACTAAAAGAAAATGGAATCCAAACCAGAAAGGAAGACATAATCAAACAAAGAGTGGTCCTCCCAAACCTTATAAATATGGTCAACACTCAAACACAAATAATTGAAGCCAAGTGAGCTATTCCGCTCAAGGAGCAGGACCAAAGACAGCCTGTGAAAACTGCGGGTATACTAATCATTCTACAAACGAGTGCAGAAGGCCTAGAATCTGCACGATTTGCAAGAAAGTAGGACATTTAACCAGGAATTGCTGGTTCGGAACCCAAGAAGGAAATAAAGTAGTTGAATTAAGCAGCAATCGCTCAACGTCAAATAAGTCTTCAAGTCAATGACAATTTATCCCTACACATAAGACAGCAAGAAAATCCCTTCAAGAAGATAATATGAAAACGGAAGAATTAGCAAAAAAAGGGAGTGAAGGTTCATCCGCATTTTCCTATTTGCAGAGTAAAGAAGTAGTATTTTCCATGAAGGAAGAAGAAATAACCAGAAAGGATTTACCTATCGTTAAGGTCCCCATAAATAGAAAGATATCTACTGTGCTTATGGATTCAGGTAGTACTGTAAACATAATCGATAAACACACATTAACCAAATACTTAGGCGTTAAAGAAACGCTAATTCAGGGTCAAAAGGAGTAGCGGGTAAACAGATTAAAAGTTTAGGAAATGTGAACTTAGAAATAGACATTTGGTCACATAAATGTGTTGAAAGTTTTATAGTTCAAGCAAACAGATTTTTCCCCGCACAAGTGTTGTTCTCATTTAATCTGATGAAGAGATGCGGAATCATCCTGGACTGCAGAGAAGGAAGAATTAGCATAAAACAGGATGATCAAAGGAGCGTATGCTTTACGCTTGAAGAAGTTTTACCCAAATCTGATCATTTTGTATGAGACGGCTTCGACAAGCGAGAAAGACATACATAAAATAAATTACCATCAAGAGAACAATCAAGATAAAATGGACAAGGATAGAAAAGAGGAATTCCCACAATTACAGAATAGAAAACCAAGAAGATGTGCACATCAAGAAATTATATACTCCGAAGAAAGAAATGACCCAGATATAAATAATGGTGATCACCGAGAATCTGAATATAACGAAAAACAGGGCGCCTATACCGATAAATATACAGAGATAAATACCGATAGCTATAGCAATGTAGTAGTAAGTTGTGATAATGAAGGGAAATTACTAAATGAAGTATTGTTATTAAATAAAATAAATAGATATAAATAATTTAATAGCAGTAACTGAAGAAAACTAGTGAATATGCAGAACATTGTTATTTTCCAGATACAGAATATGAAGAAATATGTTGCGTAAGCACTGCTGATGATAATAAAGTACAGTTCATACTTAATAGACAAGTAATTTTGCATCCGAAGTGTTTAACAAAAATACATTCAAGGGGAAAAGAAGAAATAGCAGTTAAAGACGTTCTGTTATTAAATGGAGAATTGCCAGACTTTGTCAGAATGGATAATTCATTAGTCCACATGAACGGGAATACTTGTGAAGTTTATGTCCAAAACTACTCAGATAACAAACTAACACTATATGCAGGCATTGTCTTTTGCAAAGGAATACCTATTAACAACCCTTTACTAACACTGGAAGAAAAAAACATTTTTCTCTGTAACTGGTCAAAGGTCTGAATCAAGCAAAGAGATGAATAAAACAGATTTCCCAGAAAACAAGAATAAATTAATTCAGGTATTTGAAAAATACAGAGATGTAATAGCTATAGAAGGAGATAAATTAGGCAGAACAAATGTCCTACAACATAGAATTTTGTTAGATGATGGAGCAAAACTATTCTTTATTCCCAATTACAGATTACCAATAAGCCAAAGACCCATTGTTGATAATTTGATAGAAGAAATGAAGAAAGATGGGGTAGTCATTCCTTCCAATCTCCATATAATTCTCCATGCTACTTGTTCCAAAGTAAGATGGAAATTGGAGACTTGTGATAGATTATAGAAAGTTAAATTCCAACACCATCTCAGATAGAATGCCAATGCCAGTAATTCAAGATATGTTAGTTCAATTAGGAGGTGCAAAAGTATTTTCACCCTTAGATTTGCTGAGTGGATATTGGCAAGTACCTTTAGACGAAGAGTCGAAACCATACACAGCCTTCAGCACACATAAAGAGCACTTATAGTCTGAAGTCATGCCATTTGGACTCACTTCGGCTACTTTAACTTTTGTTAGATTAATGTTGCAAATTCTGGGAGACATAGAAAATTTTGCAGTTTACCTAGATGACGTTATCATTTTTAGTAAATATTTGGAAAGTCACCTCAAAACTTTAGAAATAGTCCTAGAAAGATTAAGAATAGCAGAACTAAAAATCAAATTAAAGAAATGTCAATTCTTAATGAAATCTTTGAAATACTTAGGTCATGTAATTAGTGAAGATGGACCACGCATTCAAGCAGGCAAGATAAAGGATATAGTTGAATATCCAGCTCCCACAAATTTGAAAACATTGAGACGATTCCTAGGAATGGTAGGTTACTATAGACCTTTTATTAATGGTTTTGTTACAATAGCCAAACCATTAACAGAATTAACAAAGAGTTAAACGACAAGGAATCCTGTATTAGTCTACCCAGATTTCTCCAAAGACTTCTACTTAGCCTGTGACACCTCAAGTACAGGGCTAGGAGCATTGGACGGGTGGGTAGAGCTCTCGGCTAGCACGGTGTTGGCCCAGCGTTCAACTCTCCGCCCGGCCAATGAAGAATTAGAGGAATTTATTTCTGGTGACAGAAAATCATTGCTCGTCATAATGTGGTTCAGATTCCACAATAAGCTGTAGGTCCCGTTGCTAGGTAACCAGTTGGTTCATAGCCACGTAAAATAAATCTAATCTTTCGGGCCAGCCCTAGGAGAGCTGTTAATCAGCTCAGTGGTCTGATTAAACTAAGGTATACTTAACTTAGCATTATACTGGGGATTAATGAATTTTAGGCACATACTTCTAGGCCATAAAGTCAATATACTTGCTGATCACAAACCCATTTGTGATTTGTTTAAGAAGAGAACTTTTACAAATAACATGAAGTTCAATAGATGGTTCATTGTTGTGTTAGAATTTGCTCCAGAATTCAGATATATCCCAGGGAAATTTAATACACTAGCAGATGCATTATCCAGATCCCAAGAAGAAACAGAAAAATGCATTACTAGTAAACCTTTTTCCCCTGGCTTTCCTGCATGTGTAAACAACTTGCTTACTAATATTAAACGTAACTAATATCTCTTATAACACTTATAGCATTACCACTAATACCTTTTGCTTTAGCTGTCAAGTAGTAGACTTAGACTTAGAAAGAGTACAAATACAAGGAAATGATGCAGAAATCAGACAGATAATAGCACAGTTAATGACAGATGAATCTTTAAAACCTGATTTTGTATTGATAAATGGTTTATTGTATAAAAGACCAACAAAGAAGAATGGTTATTCTCATCTATAAATCCCAAAAACACTAATCAAAGAAGTTTTAGAACTAACCCACTCATGCAAGTTAGCAGGACATCCAGGAATTAAAAAAACAAGTAGAATCATAACTAGAAATTATTTTTTGCCACATTGTAGTGAAGATGCCAAGAACTTTGTACAAAACTGTGTAGTTTGTAATAGAAATAAGGGTAACGTAAATCCAAAGGCTCCACTTGAAAAATATCCTTTAGAACTGAATCCGTTCCAGGTCATGTCAATGGATTTTTTAGGTCCATTTCCTACCACTTTAAGAGGGAATAAACAGATACTAGTCTTTCTAGACTATCTAACCAGATATATGTAGAAATTGTACCAGTAAGAAATAGAGATGCAATTACAGTAGCAGAAGCTCTTAAATCTAGAATTATCACGAGACGTTCATGTCCGCAAGTTCTTTCTGATAATGCAGCTGAATTTACTATTGAGCTTTTAAGAAAACTATGTGAATTTTACGAGATAAACAAATGTCAAATAACAGCATATAAACCAAGTTCAAATGGAGCAGTAGAAAGAAAAAATCGCAAGATAAAGGATATCCTGAAAACTTTAGTTAAACCTGATACAGAAGACTGGGATTTAGCTTTGGAAGACGTACAGTTTACTATAAACAATACTGTAAATGAGACAATGGGAGAATCACCACACTACTTATTGTATGGATATCAAAAGAGATTACCTAATACCTTACTTATAATTATGATGACTATATTGCATGGAAAACTAGACGTACTTATGAAACGATCAAACAAACGAGGACTAGACTTAATGAATATCATAAAATTCATGCAAAGTACTATGACAAAAGTACGACCAAACCAGACATTATAGTAGGTGCTCAGGTATATGTTCGAAATCATATTCCAGAAGGTCCTAGTGTAAAGGTTTCTCCTAAATTTCATGGTCCTTATAGAGTATTAAAAGTGTTAAAATTAAATAAGCTTAGAATTATTAACGAGAATGGTCTAAAGGAAATGGTAGTGCATTGGAATCACGTGAAGGTAATAAAAGCTGACACTAGGTCCACTAAAAAGTTAGAAGTATTGAAGGAGAATAAGGAAGAACAAATAGACAAAAGATATGAGTTAAGAAAAAGATAAGTTTATGTAAAGTGTTGAACTGAAATATCATATGTAAAATGTATTTATAGAAATTAAAATACCTCATGAATATAGAATATCTGATAAGGCTTATTCTTACAGATACAAACATGCGGCTCATCTTAATAATAGTAATACTTCAATTCGTGTCATCCGAAGTTGTCATCCGAAAGAGTGCACTACTAGAGAAAAAGGAATCTGTGAAATTAATAAAGGATTTAGGAATTGTAAGTATTAACGTGTCTTCAGTGCTTATCAATGAAATTACTTTGAAAGAGGTTCAAAAAGAACTCAAATCCATAATACGGAAGAGTGATAATAACAGTGACTTACCATTGTTGAAAAGATTAGATAATGACATAGGAAATATCCTAAATACAATGCCCGAAAGATCCCTCTTACCTTTTATAGGAACAGCCCTAAATCAGCTATTTGGAGTTGCAACTGAATGTAATGTAGAAAAAGAAAGGGATCCAATTGAAAGGCTAGAACAATGGGCAGCAGCAAGAGGTACCGTGATAAATAAGGTGATAACTTCTCAAAACTTAAATGCCCAAGAAATAGAAAAGCTAAAGGTATTCATTACAAAGATCAATAAAAATATAACAAAGGAACTAAGTATGATAGAAAATCTAAAATTTTTGAACAATTTCCTACTGGAGAGTGAAATTATCTTGCAAGAACATAGAGACATGTTAAACGCAGTCTTGTTAGCTTATAAGGGAATGTTAAGCACAACACTAATCACTCCTAAAGAATTAGAAGATATAATTAATTTTCATTTGGTAGAGGGGCATTATACCCCTATGGTAAAGGACGTTATAAATTATTATAATTTAACAACCACAAAGGTAGTGCAGGATAAGATTATTTTAGTGTTACCATTTAATCAGAAAGATGCAGATGTACTGATGTCTATACATCCTTTCCCTATGTTGATAAAGGAAAATGTAATCATTTCAAATGCTAACAACATCCATTTTGCATTAGAGGACCATAGATTAATGGTGTCATTTATTACTGATGCCTAATTAAAAGATTGCATAATTTTAAAGAAAAAGGAATACATTTGCAACCTTGATAACCTTTACGAAACTACTAATGCCTATCCTTGTGTTCAAGAAATAATTGACAATAAAAATCAAGAAAAATAGTTATGTACAAGTTTATGCAAACAGATTTGTTTCCATCTTAGTTGAACAGTCAATTTTTGTGTTTTCACTAGATACTGTAACAGCCATAATCAACTGCCATAATCTAAGTACAGAAGTTAGTTTCAAGAATGTCCATGCTTTTGATAAAACTTGCAAACTAGTAATAACAAACCAGTAGTACTGTGAACCTCATGTTTTCACTGAATTTAAATTTAATAAAAATATCCCATACATGAACTATTCTAAGAATATCAAAGTTTCACTTCTCTCAGTTAGACAGAAAACAACTGGATGAGTTACCATTGGTAGATGAGTTTTTCTACTACAAAGAAAAAGTTTACCCAATTTTGTCTTTGCCCAATTTAATCATAATCTTACTTGTAATTGTGGTATTTACAATTTTAGTCAAACGTGTAGTAATTTCAATACTGAGAAGATTATAAAAGAAATCAAAGGGCCAAGGAAGAAGAATAATGTTCTTACAGACATGATTTATTGCCAATTTTTTATGTGTTGTTGATTTTATTATATATTCATTATTACAATTAAATATTTTACAGTGGGATAGTTCATTGTATGTATGAATATTTCTTTAAGTAGTGATCCACAATATATTATTGATCTGCTATTTTATCGTTATTACATTGAAATAAATTATTCAGTATTTTATATGTGTTTACACTGTGGGCAATCATGTAAATGCTTTGTTTTATATGTAAGTTTACAGTTATCCATTTAAACTATTTTTTATTGTCACACTGAGGTCAGTGTGAGATAGCGGGACCGAGTGATGTAAAGGCACAAGGAAAAATTAGATAGGAAAGCATAAGAGAAAGATTAGAGAGAATAGAGAGAGAGAGAAAATAGAGAGAGAGACAGAGAGAGAGAAACAATAAAGAGAGAGAATAGAGAGAGAGAAAAACAATTAAGCCTTGGTTGTTACGCATTGTGATACTAGAAGTGTCCAGCAATCAAACCACAAGAAACCGTCTTGCACGAACTCAAAACAGTGAGGGAGTATATCGCGCCCAGGACCATAAAACCAATCGTAAAATCTGGAAACTGTGCCCTCACGATTTAGTTGACTAAGGATTACTCAGCACCTCGTCAGAAGCTAACATTCCAGCCATATCTATAACCCCGCCTTCAACAGGAGGCGTTTACATGGAAATTCCATGAAAGGGGCTGGAGATTTCATCATTTCTCCAATTAAACATTCTAGGGAGGAGTTATTTACACCTCCTCCTGAGGTCATTTCCAATCAAATCCTCTAAGGAGAGATTTTAACAACACCCACCACTGTCCTTCCCAATCAAGCTATTCGAGGGGAGGCATTACAGATAAAATCTTCCAATGAGGAACTGAAAAGGAGGAGTTGGAAGATAACAAGAAGAACCAGGGGTTCCAGAGAAGCCAGAAGAGCATTCAAGTCTCAGTCACCCAATATGAGAAGACACAGCTTCCCCTTGCTTTCATGGTTCCAAACAGACTTAACTGAACTTTGTCTAGCATGATTGATTCAAGATATTAACTGTAACTGTAATTGTACTTGAATTTGTAGTTAACTTTCATCATTAAAGTAAGAAGCTACTATTTTGTCTCCATTATGCCTTTCTGAGAGAAATAAATACATTTAATCTAATTCCCTCTGAAATAACAGACTCATAAGCAGCTGACTACGGAAGAGACGCTGTGGACGACTGTTTCGTCAACTTAGAAGAAATATGCAGGTAAGAAGGGAACACTAATGTTACACAAGTTATGAAAATTTCACTTGTGCATGACAGTTTCAACCTTTTTTGACCAGTTAATTATCACAGACTTAAAACCTCCCCGTGTCCTCTTCAATTCTTCTAGGTCAGACATCTTAGCCTATAATTGACTAACAACAAAACACAAGTTCTTAATTACTAAAAGTGTGTAAACTGCCAGCTTCAAAAAAATATTCATATCGCATTAGCAAATATAATATTTAAAAGTTGGCCACACTTTTTCAAATCAATCAATGGTAGATCACTACCGGTTATATTATTTATACGAGTATGTGCCCTTGACTACACATGCATATATACAATGCACAACAGGGTTTTATTCCAAATTAATTCTCACTTAAGTATCTTATCCATTTCAGGTTAGGCTAACACACAAGATTCTAAATTGGCCATCACCATCGGCCGGTCATGTCTCTATCTTTATCGCCAAATATCGCAACGGTCCACAAAATTTCATAAACATCAACAATACAGATCACTGTTATAACAACCAATCACTGAAATCCTGGTCACGGCACCATTTTATTCCGACTCATTCAGAATAAGCATAGCATTTCAAATAGTCAATTTTATCGTATAGCCTAAATGATCTGAAACGTACTGACCCAAATCGTAGCCTAAGCCTTATGTTACGACACCCAGGTTACTTTGTTATTATGCTAATTCAAGTTATGATTATATCAATACACTGCATTGTGTATTTTAACTAAACTAACAATATAAACTTATTATTGGTGTATTCAATTGTTCCTAGCTCGATGTACAGTAGATAGATTGGCGTGAGCACAGTCTCTATTTCACAGCCCTCATCTAAAGCACACCACAAGAAATTATCCTTACATTTAGATATGCATATCTCCTAAAGGAAGTTTCCCTAAATGTACTTTAAGGTGAATAGGAATACTTAAATGGATTTGTAGATACTGACAATTATGGCTGCATTTTTGAGTCCCCCAATAGCTCGAACCACTCTACGTTAAAGCTATGAAGTGACTAACTTCACGGCCATCTTTGACTGACACCAAACCTTCGACTAACTACCGGACAAAACAACCAATGCCGGTAGTTAAGCAATACTACACATGAGACAGTTAAAACAACGCCCTTCATTACTAAATACGAACACAACAAAACATAATATCCTTTTTCTACATAATACCCATTTCCACTTTACGTAAATTTAAAGAGAATATATACAACTATACTACAACTTGCGGAAAAGTACAATCTCTCTTGTCGAAGTTTCGACAACCACCACCTCTCATACCTCTTTACCCTTATTACTTTCTTTGCCCAAACTGCTGCATACCTCTAAAGCATAAGCATCAACCACCTCTCCTCCTCTTCCTATCTCAAGTGTATCTTTGTAAATCCCTTTTGAGTTGTTAAATTCAGAAACACCTACTCCTACATCCATATTTTCTTGCCCCTTACTCCCAAAGATTCCTCTCCTTAACACCCACACAAAGAAGTAAACACCAATATGGAACAACTCCAAAGACCAATAACAAATTCTCCCCTTCCAAGTTTCCCAGTTACCTCCTGTTTGCCATCCACCCAAGAAAACCCTTACATTGAAGTATCCTCCAGAAACCATGAAGGACATGGAGGATTACATAAATCAACCCTTTATCAAGATCCAAAACCTAACCTCATCCCCCACCTCTTCCCACACAAAATACGCTACTGTCTATCATACCACTGCTGAGGTCCACAAACCCACTTCTATCCTTTCCACCTGCCAACTTCCACAGAAGCCCCACCTACCTCACCTTTCCCCATACCTGCTCCTTTCCCACCCAACCTTCCACTCAGACCTCTGTACAGAGAAAAAGTATTCTTGACATTGCTTTACCACCAGGTTGTACCTGTGGGTCTCTCTTCCTATCCCTGCTCACCTTTAGACTTCCCTTCCTCAGATGACTCAACCATTATTCCTGACACTCACCCATCCCTTCTTCATATTGAAGACAGTCCATCCCCATGTAACAATTCTACCTCAACTATGATATCACATTGTATATCTCATTCCTTTTAATATCTGTACTCCAGTGGAACATTCGAGGATTCCAATCCCAAGACACATTCTCAAATATCTCCTCTCACAATTAGAACCTAAAGTAATGTGCCGCCAAGAAACTTTCCTTACCCAACCATTGAAACCTATTCCCAATTACCATTTCCATTATTCTCCTCACTCCATTTCTGCTACTTCTATTTGAATTCATCACAAAATATTGTACTTACCCTAAGCATTACAACAACCCTTCCTTGTACTATTACACAAGTCTTCCTACAGTGATGGATTACCATATTTTCAGTCTACATTTCTTCCTCCTACCCTATCGACTTCACTGCCTTTCAAGACCTCATTTCTCAATTACCACCCCCTTACTTGTTATAGGTGACTTCATTTGCAGCCACACATTATGTGGCAACTTGGTCATCAATTCCCATGGATGTGCCCTTGAACAGTTTTTAATATATAATAACCTTCCTATTTTAAATTCAAAACACCCAACACATTTTGATGTAAAAAACACATTCCTTTTCTTGTCTAGATATACCACTATGCTCTCCTGCTCTCCAACTAGACTTTCACCGGTCAGTATTAGGCCACTTCATAACTAGTGACCACTTCCCTACCCTTCTTTCACCTACTTCCTATGTCCCACTTCCTAACCCTCTACCCTGGTGCTTTGATAAAGCTGACTGGCACTCTTTTCCAAGCTTGCAGACAAGTCTCTACCTCCTACATCCTTTTCATCAACCCTTGACATGCTTACATATTTCACCATCACTCATTTAAGCACTGCATTCACAGCCATCCCACAGACCACTTGATCTCTCACATCAAAGTGTGTACTCTGGTGGAAAAAAGACTGAACCAGTGCTGCTTGTTGCAGCTTCAAATGTAAAAGAAACTCTCCTGGACACCTCACTGCCCTTATAATTTTCAAAAGAGCCATAGCCTATTTAAACGCACAATATATGCTTCACAAATCACAAGTTGGAAATGCTATGTCTCCTCATGAACTTCTTCCTCCCCTATTTCAGCTATCTGGAGGCATATACACAAAATATCAGAAAAACACTCACCTCACGAAGCCCAGTGCTAAACACAAACAACGTTATTGCTGACATAATAGGAATAGCCAACACACCAGGACAATATTTTAGTCACACTAGTACAGGATAGCATCTCCCCTCCCAATTCATAAACATAAAGCTGAAAAAAGAAAAGAACCCAACCACCTTCATATTAGCTTCCATGGAATCATACAATACTCCATTTTCCTTCAAAAAAACTCATCTCATCACTCAAATCTTGTCAGAACACATGTGAAGGCCCTGACAGTATCCACAGCCAAATGCCCTGATATATTTCATCAGATTCCATAACCTTTCTCCTATCATTATTAAAAAGAATGTGGACTTCCATAGCAGTGGCATGAAACCCTCATCCTCCCCTTCCTAAAACCAAATAAATCAGAAAATGCACCCCAAAACTGTCAACCTATTTCCATAACCAGCTACTTATGTAAATTACTAGAAAGAATGATAAATTTTCACCTAATGTGGCATTTAGAATTAAAACAACTTCTTTCTTCATCTCAATTTGGCTACAGACGAGGCAAGAGCGCAGCAAACCCTCTGGCACACATAGAATCATACATCAAAAACAGCCTTTGCTTCTAAACAATCAGTTCTTGCAGTTATCTTTAACTTAGAAACAGCATACAATACCAACTGGAAATAACATATCTTACACAAACTACTTCAATTTGATATGAAAGGTAACATGGGCATTTTCATCCAATATTTTCTTAAAAACCGAACCTTTCGTGTACACTGCCGGGAGTTTCCTTTTTATAAACAAACTTAGTAATAGGTGGGGGACCTGTAGCTCAGACACTTTAATTTACTTGGGGAGTTTCATTTCCTTTTGTTTCACTTTAATATCCTTGAGGACTTTCATTATCTCTTGTTTTGAGACGATGGGTAAACATGTAAAACTCCCATTGTTAACTACCAAGGCAGCCCTCCACCGACCAACTTGTGAGATGAACGTTCTATTATTTACTTTAATGTTAATTGTTTTAATGTTATGTATTTTCCTCTCACTATTCTGGAACTACAATTAGTGATTTTCTGTGGATTCTAAATAAGTTTTACTATATATATTTGCAGAATCCCTCTCTCTTTGATACACCATATTTCACCTGACGTCCACTTCGATAGAAGTGATGAGTGCTGATAGTTTCCTGCATGTTGTTTGCCGTTTTGGTACTATGCCTGCTGTGGATTCCTAGGCAACATGTCACTTTGCTGACTGAACTCCGTAAAAGTGCAGATGCTACCTATCTCTGATTTTATCTGATAGCTTTGCTTTATGTTGACTCCAGGTGAATTGTCATCTTTAATTGTTCTGATTAAATATATTGCTCTGCCCAGTTATAATTAATAGCTTATCATTCTTATTGTATGTGATTACTGTATATTTGTAGTTGGACATATGATGTATGTATTTGCATAAATATATGTATATCTTTAAATTTCTTTTTTTTAATTGACACCCAGTTTTTTGAACCCATGTCAATGGCCCATCAAGAGCGAAGGGAAAATCTGTAACTTATCACCCAAAATCTTGACATACACATAAACACTTCCATTTCTTTACCCTTCACTCAATATGAGGGAGTTCCCCAAGGCTGCATTCTTGGCAGTACCCTATTTCTTATATCAATTAATGGTACCATAGCATTTCTGCCAGCAGGAGTTAGGTCTTCCCTTTATGTTGATGATCTCGCAATTTATGCTGCCAATTCATCAATCCCTAAGCTCCACTCACTTATACAGTCTGCCATTCTAGCTACCTCTTCATGGGCTACTAGATAAGGATTTTTCTTTTCCACTATAAAACTTTTTCCATTCCTTTCTCTCACTGCCAAACAGTATCTCCATCACCACTTTTACTTTCCAATTCACCCATACAGTACCCTATTAGTGGTAAATTCCTTTGTTTAATTTTTGATTCCTGCCTTACCTGGAAGGAACATCCTGGCGGTGACTGTAAAACACTTCTGCATCTACATGTAGCCATCATTCTATCTGTCCTGGATTACAGATACCATGTGTACTCTTCAGCTTCCCTTTCTCTTCTCAGCCTTCTAGACCCGGTGCACCACTTAGGACTAAGATTGGCCCTTGGGGCCTTCCATTCATCACAAATAGAAAACCTCTATGCTGAATCAGGACTAACATCCCTCACCTGCCGACTTGTCTTCCTCTCTCTTAGATACTATACCAGATTCCACCAATTCTTTTACCCTGAAACTAAGTATACCTGTACCCCTCCTTGCCAAATTTACTAACAATCCCAAACGACACCACCCTTTCTCTCACTGTATGAAAACCCTTCTCTCTCACTCTTCATCACCACAATTGGAAATCCTTCCTTTCTACATCCACACTTTCCCACCTTGGCTAAGCCCTACTCCCTCAGTCTGTCCATCTATACTACACAGCTTATCAAAACTTAATACTCCCTCTCCTATTCTACATTCTCATTTACTAGAGCATATTTTGACACATGACAGTTGTACCCCTATCTTCACAGATGGTTCCAAGTCCCCTGAAGGAACTGGGGCTGCTGTCCTCTTCCTCACCAAGCATTTCCAACTGCTATTAACACCTGTGGCAAGCATACTTACAGCAGAACTATATGACATTTTGTTTGCACTGAAACAACTTCTAATCTACCCTTCATCATTCTTGTTATTTTCACAGACTCCACAAATTCTCTATCCCTCACCCAATCTATTGACTGCATCCATCCTGTAGTCCATGAAATTTAGGGTTAGCTTTTTCATATTTCAATCCCCCCTAAAACTAGTCTGCTTCTGCTGAACTCTGAGCCATATGGTTGCAGGGTCCACATGTGGACCCTACTCACACTACATCACACCAGCCATTATCCGGTGACAACGACGCTGTGAACCAAACACATAGACGAAAGAAACACAGCATCTCTCACACGACTATTTTACATATACCTTCATTATTATTATTGTACGATGTCATGTACTGTTACCACTGTGTGTATTGTACTCCCAGCTTTCCAACCATGTATTTACGAACTTTAGCCTGAGATCCTGAACCATTTTATATTTATATTTGTCTCTGTTACCAAATACAAGTGCTAATGCTTAATCCCGTTTTTTACCTGTCTAAAGTCAGAAGCTACATTTTGGCTTACACAAGCCCTTGACCTGTGTATATATTCTGTGAATAAATTAGTAAGTTGTGAACTTTGAACCTTGCTCATACCTGCCCACACATTGGTGACCCCCAGAGATGCCCAACCAAGCCAGCAGCCACAGTACCAGTATCGCCACCAAGAACCTTTCTGCCATACTCCTACTGTCATTCATGCCCCACAACCCAGAGGCATGGTTATTCAGGGTGGAAACAATCTTCCGCACAAAATAAATCACTTCGGCAATGTGCAGAGCAAATGCCATCCTCAAGACCCTGCCAGACAACGTCTTCAAGCAAATAGCACGGTGGCTCGAGGAACTACACGTCCCCGTCACCTACAAACTGCTGAAGGATCAGCTAAAGTCAACCCTACAGAGTGCCACCTGCCCAGAGAGCCAGGAGGTTCCTTAACCATGTAGGGCCATCAATATTAGACAAGCGACCATCGCACGTCCATAAAGCTTTTGCGGCTCATCATGCTGCCCACCATGGGTGGTTGACCCGAGCCATCCTTGGCCCTCATGAGGGAGCTACTCCTCACAAAAGTACCCTGCCAAACAATAGCAGCCATGCCCAAAGTGTCCACCATGCCCATAGAAGAATTTCCGAGTTTGGTTGATGATGTGCACACTGCCCACAAAACAGCTGATCTCCCACAGCCAACAGCAGCAGCACCACCACGTTGGACCCAGCAGACAACAGACACAGAATCCAACAGTGACCCAGAATGGCCAGCTGCCCAGATTTATAGAAGAAATTTCTCCAAGCAAGTCATCAAGTTGAAGACCAAGCATAAAAAAGATGAACCACGAGAGGGCATATCTTTTTTCCATTGGAAATTCGGAAAGAAGGCCAGAAAGTGTGACAAAGGCTGCCTGTTTAAAAAAAAAACATGCAGTATGGTTGCACACACTAACCGACCATACTAACATCAGCGGTGAGCAGACCAGTTGTCTTGTAATAGAAGCCGCACCTGCCCACCTGTCTTTCTTCCAGGTACAAACGGAGGGGCCCCATGTGCTTCTTCATAAAAGATGAAAGATCTGACACGGAGTTCCTTGTGGACACCAGAGCATGAAGATAATTCATCCCAGCCAGGCCAAACAAATGACTCAGCCTCGCTCCTGCCACCAAACTTCATGTGTCAACTGCCAGCGGAGCACCATTTACAATGTACGGGAGGTGAGAGATGGAAGTAGTTTTCAACGGTAAAGAATACAACTGGACTTTCATCACGAAAGAGGTGACGATGGCTTTGTTAGGAGAAGATTTCTTAACCCTTAAGGGACAGCATAATTTATCAATGTGCAGCACCCCAGACCGGGGAAATTTTGAGGTCGGCCAAAAAAAAAAAAATCACATCAATGGAAAGAGAATGACACGTACATTCACACTGTATAAATAAAAATATCCAAAAAAATTTTCCCTACCTTCCACGAGAAGTTGAAAATGACTATTTACAACCCCTTGTGGGGCCTCATTTACAAGACAATCGTAAATTTTACCAACTTATACAGTATATGTTTTTTCTAATAAATAAGATTTTTGGATTTTGTAAAATTATTATTACTGCTCACACAATATCAAAACAGATAAAAAATAAAAGCAGTAACAAATTTTTTGCATATTTGTTGTAAAATGTTCACGTAAATTTACGAGAAGGAAGATTCAGTAACTTTTTTTCTTACTTTTACATGCTTTTTCTAATATTTCTTTGCAATTTTCTTTGTAAAATTACATTTACAACCAATATACTATCGTAAAAGACAAAAACAAAAAACAGCTGCAACCCCTTCGTATATTTACAAGCAAATTTACAAAAAGATTCATGTGAGAGAGAGAGAGACGCAGTACCTTCGCCCTTGAAGTCACAAGCATTACTGATACTGGCCTAACTCTCACGTCTGTATAAAAGTTGCCATTAGTGAATTTATAACATAAGAAGTATGGGCACCTTTGTTTCGAATCATTATTACAATAACAGTGGTGCGTAATTCTGCTTCACACTTAAGCTCAATCCATCCATCTCTCCAAACCTGTTTTACTTCACACTGAACCTCAATCCGTCCAATAAAGGTTAACAGCACACAGCCTGCTAGTGGACATAGCAATAAAACAGCTGATCCCAAGAACAGCACTGACATCATCTCCCTAACAGCCAAACAGATGCACCGCCACCATACCATCAACGAGTCAATGAAAGAATCTAATATGCCCAATCGCACCAGCTGCCCCACTGCCAGAAATGCAGCAACTCCTACAAGAATATGAAGAGGTATTCAAGGACGACTTGAAGCATGCCTTAACCAAACCAGCAAAACATGGCATCCAGCATCATGTAGAAACCAAAGGTTCTCTGATCTACTCATGTTTCAGATGTTTGACCCCAGAAAAGCTTGACTTCACCAGGCAGGTGTTCAAAGAAATAGAAGAAGCAGGAATAGGCCAAAAAAAAAACAGCCTATGGGCATCACCCCTCCATATGGTACCGAAGATGGATGTAACATGGCGTCCCTGTGGAGATACTGACGGCTAAACGTTAAAACAAAACCTGACAGATACCCGCTACCAAATATAGCAGACATAACCAGATGAACGGAGCAAAAATCTTCACAAAAATAGAGCTGTTAAATGTCTATTTCCAAGTCCCAGTAGTGAAAAAAGATATCAAGACGACTGCAATCATCACCCCCTTCAGCACCTACATGTTCTGCATGGTCTTCGTCGACAGCATCCTAAGATTCAGCTCCAACCTTAAACAACATCTCAAAGATGTTAAGAAAGTGCTATAGATACACAAAGAAAACAGACTCGTAGCATGTGGAGACAAATGCAAATGGGCAAAGAAAACGGTAGAATTCCTGGGACACCAAGTGAGCTCAGAAGGAATTAATTCCTGACCAGAGAAAGTAAAAGCCATCATAGAATTCCCAAAACCAACAACAGTAAAATCACTACCAGAATTTTCAGGCTTAATAAATTATTATCATTGCTTCATACCTAACATTTCTAAAATAATGAGCCTGATATACAAGTATCTAAAAGGAAAGAATAAAAGATTGATATACACAGAAAATCCAGATAAAGCATTTCTTTTAGAAAAGCAAGCAATAACCTTTGCAACCACATTGATTTTTCCTCTACACCATAGATCCCTCACACTGACAACCGACACAAGCAATATTGTGATGAGCACCATACTAGAGCAGACCACTGATGATCCTCGCAGTCTACAAAACAGTCCGCCACTTCCACCACATGCTCAAGGGATAACAGTTTATGGTGCAGACGGACCATCAACCATTGGTGCATGCCTTCACAAAGCCAGCAGACACATGGTCAGCGCAGCAACAATGGTACCTGTCAGCAATAGCTGAACACTCCTGCACCATCAAGTACCTGAAAGGTTCAGCAAACACCGTGGTGGATGCACTATCGAGAAACTGCATCAACACCATCCAGCTCAGGATAGCCTATCCTGAAATAGAGAAAGCTCAGAAAGATGATGCGGACCTACAAAGACTGATGCAAGTCAACCCAGCCCTCACATGGAGTGACCTGTCAATCAACAGTGGAGAGATGACCATCGCCTACAAAATGAGTACCAGATGCCCTCGCCCCTACTTGCCAGAAGGCCTAAGAAGAAGAGCCTTCACTCTCACACACAACCTATCTCACCAATTGGGCCAGTGAACTGCCCAAATCATAGCATAGCAATACATCTGGTGGGGAATGAGAGAGGACATAAAAAATTTGACGAGAGAATGCATCATGTGTCAGAAGTCAAAAATTAAAAGGCACGTCGAAAGAGGGATGTGAGAATTCACAACAACAAACCGCCAACTCACCCACATCTATGTCGACATAGTGGGACCCCTACCACCCTCCAAGGGGTACGGATACCTGCTTACCATCACAGACAGAAACATCAGGTGGCAAGAAGTAATATCAATACAACAGCAGATGGCAGAGAGCTGCATAAAAGCCCTCATCGTATGGGTCAGTAGGCATGGAATCCCCCAGATCTTCACCAGCAACAGGGGAACCAACTTCACATCTGTCCTGTGGATCATCCTTGCAGACAGTTTAGGAACAAGAATAATACATATGACGGCCTACAACCCAGAAGCCAACAGCATCATTGAGAGGCTTCAATGGTTGCTAAAAGCATCACTCACTGCCAAATGCTAAGGTGGGAGCTGGAAAAGGGAGTTACAAAGGGTCCTACCTGGCCTGAGAACGACACCTCATGCAGCATTCAACACATCTCCAGCAGAAGTCCTATACGGCCAAGCGTTGATGTTGCCAGCAGATGCCTTTCAAGAGCAAATAAGCCCGACATCACCATCTGACACCTAAAAAGCAATAGAAAGGATAATGCCAGCGAAGACGACATACCATGCAGCCTGAAATGCGTACATCTCCAACAAACTGCAGAACATGAAATATGCTTTCATAATGGTAGATGCACACAGACACCCCTCTCCCCAGCCTACTCAGGACCATAATACATCATCCAGAGATGACCCAAGGTGTACCAGATGACAGTAGGCCTCTCCAGGGGAGGGAGTCCTGTAGGGCCCACACATGGACCTTATTCACACTACATCGTGCCGGCCATTATCTGGTGACAACGGTCCCATGAAGCAAACACACGGACAAAAGAAACACAGCATCTCTCATACTTCTATTGTATATATATCTTCATTTTTATTATTGTCCTCTTTCGTGTATTGTTACCATTGTATGTACTGTACTGCCAGCTTTCCAACCATGTATGTATGAACTTTAGCCTGAGATCCTGTATCATTTTATATTTATATTTCTTTCTGTT
The DNA here is from genome assembly GCF_040412425.1 of Macrobrachium rosenbergii. Lineage (NCBI taxonomy): Eukaryota > Metazoa > Arthropoda > Malacostraca > Decapoda > Palaemonidae > Macrobrachium > Macrobrachium rosenbergii. The sequence continues at coordinate 78,188,970 of NC_089741.1, read as the reverse complement.
GACATACACAAATGCTTGTACTTAATCCCTGTTTCTACCTGTCTAAGGTCAGAAACTACATTTCGGCTCACGCGAACCCTTGACCTGTGTGTATGTACTGTGAATAAATGAGTAAACTGTGGACTCCGAACCTTACTCATACCTGCCCTCACATGGGCATCCTAGGCAATGAGCAAGTGGACTCTTTGGCCCTCTCTGCAGCTTTGTTGGGATGCCCACATTTCAAAACCGTCCCATATTCAGATTACTTGCCATTCTTCCATAACTACTTACTAAATCTCTGGTAGTCGTTCTGTTCTGGTCCAGTATCTCAAATAACAAGCTCTGCAAAGTTAAACCTACCATAATAACGTGGTTAAACCCATACCAAAGGAATAGATGGTGAGAAGCAGCTTTGCCCGACTATGAATTGGCCATTCAAACCTCACACACTACCACCTGATGAATAGATCCCCTGCAACCTTGTGTCCAACTTGTCGTATTCCTCTTTCCATATCCCATATTATCCTTTCCTGCCCCTAGCACACAGCCGCACGCAACAAAGCCTTTACTAGCCTAACCTCTCTTCACCGTCCACCTTGCCTTCATTATCTTCTCATCGAAACAGAACACTTCTCCATAGAACGTGTAATCTGCTTCCTTTAACAAATAAATGTTCTTCATATAATATAACCTACAACCAATAATTCTGACCATACTGTACCTATTGTCAGCACAACATAGCACCATATGGTCTCCAAGGCCTGGTGCTTGACTGATAGTATTCAATTCAGTTCTTTGCATCTGACGTACAAATCTGATTATATATGTGAGTGTGTGTGCCCTCGCTCGTTCGTGCGTTTTGTTTTGTGTGTTTATGTAAGTCAGACAGACAACCAATAGTTAGATAGACTGCTTCATCAACTGACAGTTCATGTTGTGATATGACCACAACAATGAGGGGAGAGAAAGAGGGAGAGAGGAACAGTAACAATAATGAGCGTCGTCGCAGAGAGATTGATAAGTGTTTTTGTATTAAAACTTTAATTTTTACTTCGAAATACCATATTAATGATTTCTTCATAGTAGAAATATATAATTCCCAAAACCAGACAAAGTAAATTAAACTATAGCTGCAAATTAGATACATCTATAAAATACCGTTACATCATTTCCTGGCTTCTTAACGAACACGCAATACTGTGAAATTCATTGCGTCATTAACTCACATCATAAAATAAAAGTTTGAAATATATAACCTATTTACATCCTAACCATATCGATATGTATTGGTGAAACGTACGAGTATCGGATTTAATATGATATTCTCATTAGCATATTAATTATTTTTGCTTATTATACGATGTTGTAAAAGCTCAAGCATTAATTTGTGTTGAATTTATTTCAGCAGGTAATATGGTGGCGGTGGTGGTTAATTTTCATCAAGTGAAATATAGTTCGAAGGAATGCAACTAGAATCTGTGAACTCATCGCGAATTCGGGACTCATTGGGAAATAAAGAGAGAGAGAGAGAGAGAGAGAGAGAGAGAGAGAGAGAGAGAGAGAGAGAGAGAGAGAGCAAAATTGTCTTATAACCGACCCACTGAAGGAGCCAGAAATCTCAAACAAGATCTTGTTAAGTAACTTTAACTTCAGAGAGAGAGAGAGAGAGAGAGAGAGAGAGAGAGAGAGAGAGAGAGAGAGAGAGAGAGAGAGTGAGAGAGAGAGAGAGAGAGAGGGGTGGGGGGGAGAGAGAGCGCGCGCTATAATATTGTTATACAATAGCAACACTTTGAAGAAAAAGCACCTTAGGCTCTTTAACTTCCAAGTAAAATCGATTCTCAAATTAATTATTTTGTTCTTAAATTCACTGTCATATGCTTCAATAGTTCACCGGGAGGAAAAATTTTATTTGTGAGAGCATTGTCCCATATATATGCATGTGTATTGGAACAGCATAAAATAGTAATAAAAAGTTATTCCTTGTTGTTAACAGTTTTCCTTTGAGTGATTTGGCCATAAAATGCCCCCGCTTCAATTATAGCAGGTTTCAAGCCAGTCGTGTGCATGGTGCTTCTGATTTATAATATCCATAAAATGAAATTTTCTTACATTGGTTAACGGGGGTCAAAACTGAACAGTAAACGCAGGAAACAAAAATGGGCAGGAAAGCTCATATTGCTTGTTGTGAGAAAATTCCAGGACGTTTTAAATTAGTGTAGAGAATTGCATCATTCGCTATATGAGAGAATTAGCACATTTCGTTCAAATTCTATTTATATTTAATAGCACACAATGCCTGTGTTAAAGTCTTCACGTTTCAAAATTTGACGTGAACTTATATTTTTTTCAATATTTTCACTAGTTTCTTCAGAACCTCGAGGTGAAGTAGTGAGGGGCGAACTTTTCCTGTCGTGGATTTCCACCAGTCTTAATTTCCTACGGTGAACTGATGGCGATGAATTTTCCCGAGGTGAACTGATGGCGGTGAACTTTCCTGAGTTGAACTGATGGCGGTAAGTTTTCTCGACTTGGACTGATGGCAGAGAATTTTCCCGAAGTGAACTGATGGTGGTGAATGTTCCCGAGGTGAACTGATGGCGGTGAACTTTCCTGAGGTGAACTGATGGTGGTGAATTTACCCGAGGTGAACTGATGGAGGTGAATTTTCCAGAGTTGAACTGATGGCGGTGAATTTTCCCGAGGTGAACTGATGGTGATGAATTTTCCCGAAGTGAACTGATGGCGGTGAATTTTCCCGAAGTGAACTGATGGTGGTGAATTTTCCTTTAGGTGAACTGATGGTGGTGAACTTTCCCGAGGTGAACTGATGACGGTGAATTTTCCCGAGTTGAACTGATGGCGATGGATTTTCCAGCGTTGAACTGATGGCGGTGAATTTTCACGAGGTGAACTGATGATGGTGAATTTTCCCGAAGTGAACTGATGGTGGCGAATTTTCCCGAGGTGAACTGATGGCGTGAACTTTCACGAGGTGAACTGATGATGGTGAGTTTTCCCAAGCTGAACTGATGGCGGTGAATTTTCCAGAGTTGAACTGATGACGGTGAATTATCCCGAGATGAACTGATGGGGGTGAATTTTCCCGAGGTGAACTGATGACGGTCAGTTTTCCCGAGCTGAACTGATGGCAGTGAGTTTTCCCGACTTGAAATGATGGCGGTGAATTTTCCCAAAGTGAACTGATGTTGGTGAATTTTTTCCAGGTGAACTGATGACGAATGAGTTTTCTCGAGCTGAACTGATGGCGGTGAATTTTCCTGAGTTGAACTGATGGCAGTGAATTTTCAAGAGTTGAGCTGATGGCGGTGAATTTTCCCGAGGTGAACTGATGGCAGTGAATTTTCCTGAGTTGAACTGATGGCGGTGAACTTTCCTGTAATCCTTCAATAATTATTAGTTGGCGTGCTTTATTTTCCTATAAAAAAGAGATGAAATGAATGCAGTTACTTTCATGCGAACCGATTTTATTTTCCTCTCTCTTTCTTCAACTAAAGTACAGAATCATCATTCCAGAAAAAGTATCTTTTATCTCATATTGTAATTCCAAATGCTTAACAGCTCAAGTTATAGACGAATGGATAAAAAGGTTTAAATAGCTTGTTTGAATATATTGCTAATTACATTACAAAAATACAGTGGTACTGCTGTTACTTACACTATACAATATTCCTTTGAGAAATAGGCTTCTCTGACTGAACTGCTACTCAGACTAGTAACATGAATGTGGTTAAACGGTTACAGTGAAGTTATCCATGACTCTCAATAACATAAGCGTCTCTCCTTTAGTAAATTACCGGATTACCCATCGCCAGTTTTTTTTTTATTTTCATTGCTTTCATGTTATGCTGCCGTCGCAAAATAGCTTGAATCAAATTCTTACAGCTTTTTTTGAAAAGAAAAGGTTGAAAATTAAGAGAAAAATCGACTTTCTAATAATCATAGTAATAAATGTAAGCACTTCATTTTAATTTTCGTTCTGTATAATTTTTAAAAAATTCTTTTGCGCAGAAAACTAAGGTTTATGGAAATCTAATGTACTGCTCAGACTTTCTGAATATTTTTTTTTTTTTTTAGATTCCATGAGTCAGAACGTTTTATTGTTCCATGATGAATGACTCTTGTGTGCATCGTTAGTAGAAATTGTTTTTTGTTCATTGCACAATAGATCTGTTTCGAGGTTTTCTGTGTTAGAATCTCACTTGTTAAATTATAGTTTTTGGAAGATATGCATAAAAAAATTAGTAGCCCTGAGATGCTGTTATTTTTAAAAGCCTCAGAATTAAATTTCTTAACATGCAGTTATTTTTCGTAAGTAATTTGAATAGTAAGACATCAGTTGTAAATTCCATAAACCAAAAAGAAAAAAAAATACAATTATCAACTGGACTGTTCACAACAATACAAAATCCATATTTATTACAGATTCAGGAGTATTCTTCGGTTCGTTCTTTTTATTGATAATAGTAGTTCTGGTAACCATAGCAATGATGGCAGTAAAAAAGAAGAAAATATATATATACATATATATATATATATATATATATATATATATATATATATATATATATATATATATATATATATATATATATATGTATATATATATATAAATATATATATATATATATATATATATATATATATATATATATATATATATATATATATATATATATATATATATATATATATATATATATATATATATATATATATATATATATATATATATATATATATATATATATATATATATATATATATATATATATATATATATATATATATATATATATATATATAAATATATAAATATATATATAAATATATATATATATATATATATATATATATATATATATATATATATATATATATATATATATAAGTGAATGTTGTATATTAGCTTGGCTTCTATTGAAATCCAAACCGATTGACAGACCCGAACAAAATTTTTCACATGACCTCAATGTCACCCCAGAAAGGTTTTTAACTCAAAATCAAACCCCTACCCCAGGACATACATAAAAACAGACAAAGCAAACAAAATTTTCATTTTTGTGTCAGCTTTTCCTTCAGTTTTCTGGTTTTATTCACATTTCTCACCTGACACTCCAGTTTTTTTTTTTTTTCTGGCGTTGCCAGACGTATGAGTAACCTATACTGTACAATGAATCCAAACCCCCTATAACGTAACTTTTTTACCAGAATTTACGTGAAATTTTCTCATAATTTATGAAGATTATTAATATATAATAATTATTTATTACCTCAATAAAATCAAATTTTAAAACTTATATCGGTTTAAATGTGGTTTACAATCCTCGCCACTGAGAAAAAGTAACAGACCAAATGCTTTTGTGACAGACATAACCCGTCTTGAAAAAATTACTCGTGACGAAAGTACTACTTTTTTTTAAGTGTCCATTTTAAGTTAAACGTATCTTAATCACACCTTGCCAATAAAATGCGAATTTTTAAGTATCCTGTGGTATAATCATCAGCATATCTAACTACTTAATCCACAAAAAAAACACTTTCTAGTTATGGGTCAAACTTTGGAGATCAAGAAATAATTCATTGACGAGACGAAACAAGTCCATGACCATCTGCACATGCGTATTAGCAGACTAAATGCTTTTGTCATAAAACTACTCCCTCATTAAAAAAAATTACTCGCACATTTTTTCAGTGTTCATCTTAAGCCAAACATACCTTAATTATACCTTGCTAATAAAATACAGAGTCTTAAGTACCTTGAGGTAATACCACCATCATATCTAAGTACTTAATCCACTAAAAAATCACCATTTACCGACAATTTCTATATTAGATCATTCAGACTTCGGCCTACACTTTCCCTCAGAAACGTCAGAGGAAACTGAAACGCGTTCGTTAACAAGTAAAGGAAACCAAGAGCAGTTGCAGCTCTTTCTACAGTGTCTAAAATTACAATTGTGATAATAATTTAATATTTATGTAGCCAACGGACACTGTATTTTAAATAACTGCTGGCCGAGACTAGTCAACATGTATATTTCCTTTTTGTATTCGCTCAAATGCAAATTTCCTCATCATTTCGTTTGTTCCTTCGTTTTTACCTTTAGAATTATATATATTAAAAATTTCTATCTTTTGTCACAGCTTACTTATTCAAAACAATAAATACCGATTGCCTAACATCCCTCCAAAAAGGGAAAGTTTTTTTTTTTTTATTCATGATTACGTTATTTTGCGAATTGAACAAGTTTATACACATTCAGTGTTCATCTAAAGCCAAACGTATCTAATTATATCTTGCCAATAACATACAGATTCTCAAATACCTTGAGGTATTACCATCATTATATCTAAGTATACTTAATCCACTAAAAAATCACCATTTATCAGCAATTTCCATATTGGACCATTCAGACTTCGGCGACACTTTCCCTCAGAAACGTCAAAGGAAACAAATGTATTCGTTAACACGTACACGATACTGAAAACAGTTGTTGCTCTGTTTACGGTGCTTTCATACACAATTCTACGTTAAGGAATTTGATGTCATTATAAAGATGGGTTGTAATTTATTATGTTATGTTAAAAACGTCCCTAAAACCAATATAAAAAATACGTATCACAAATTGAAGTTAGCCATATAGGAAAGTGTTTTGTCACTTTCTTTTTTAATATGATGTGTGTGTGGAAGGTTAACTATTGCAGCAATTCACTTAATAATGCGAAAGAATTAAAAATGCAAAACAAAATATAGACTGAATATTTCTTATAAAAAAGTGACGTCAATTCTTATACAATATAAAAGAATGAGTTTAGATTAGAACTAAGGAGTTGGTTTAGTTTTTTTATGAATGGACAGGGAAGTTTACTTTCATTATAGTAACCCATATCATAAAAAGACATCATTGGCCGAGGCCTATAACAAATTGTCTGTATCACATGGAAATATTGTTATATATTTTTATTGTATGATTTGGACTTATAGCAGCCTACAAATAGGGGTGAAGGGTCTAACAGTGAAATGAATAAGCCTGTACATAATTTATTCGTATTCTGATCAGAGTGTCTGAGATGAAATATAGCAGCAAACTGTCACAAAATTGGTGCTAACATGTCCACACATGCAATTACCTGTCAGTCGGTTGGAAGACATTTAGATAATACCATTAGTTTATCCATTCTGGTGAATGGACTGTCTCTGCCCACAAACTGTTGTCTACACGTAAGTTTTAATGGCAGTTTCGATGAATTGACAGAAGAAATGACAGGTAATCTTGGGGTGTTAGGGAAAAGAAAACTTGGGGTGTTAGGGAGGAGAAAACTCTAAATGGCATTCAGAGTTTTTCCAAGCAGCACCGGGTTGTCAGTTAGTATATATATAAAAGTGAATGTCTATATTTGTTTGGATTCTATAGAAATCCAAATGGCTTGGCAGACATGGACAAAATTTTGCACATGACCTCTGTGTCACCCCAGAAAACTTCATAACTCAAAATCAAACCCCTACCCCGTGAGAGACATACAAACAGACAAAACAAATGAAATTTGCGTTTTTACGTCAAACTTTCCTTTGGTGCTTTTTAGGTTAATTCTCATTTTTCACCTGACACTCCACATTTTTTCCCAGGTGCTGTCAGACGTATGATTTCATTAAACTCCTCCCACTGCAAGCCCTATAATCACTTTAGTACATCCAAAAAATTAAACAGACATGTTCAACTGTATTAGAATTACTTTCATTCAGTCATAAAGCAATGGAATTCAAAATATAACTTCTACCACTACATCAGCCAGACCTTACAATTCACGCACTGAAAAAGGTAGTAACAGGCCAAATGCTTCTGTGACAGGCTTACTCCCTCATTAAAACATTACTCTTGTTGAAATTATCATATTTTTGTGTGTGTTCATCTAAAGCCAAACATATCTTAATCATACTCTGTCAATAAAATAAAAACTCTTAAGTACCTTGCAGTACGACCATCATCACATCCTGTACTTAATCCACAAAAAAAATTGGTTGTTACGGGCATAACTGTGGAGATCAAGAACTAATTCATCACATCAGTGCAACCATATTAGTACACCAGACGATTATGTGGGAGATCTACCTCCTCATTAAAAAATTACCTACGACAAAATTACCAAATTTTTTCAGTGTTAATTTTAAGCCAAATGTATCTTAATTATACACTA
>NC_089741.1:78148271-78175771 GCF_040412425.1 Macrobrachium rosenbergii | reverse complement strand
GGTGGTGATTTACATACTAATTATTGAGATTTCAGTGAATACTTATGTGAATTGCAGTCAGTAATATGTTAGTGAACACTTGTATTGGGTTTAATTAATCAGGTATATATTTAAACCCTGAGTAAGAGTTAATGGTTTGAATATTACTTAATTAAATTGATTTCTTGATAAATTACAGTTTTGTGAACTAATCTTAGTTAAGTAATACTTAATTCTTACACTTGTGTCAGATAACAGTAAATCTTTTTGAGATTGTGAACTCTGCTTATAACTTTTGAACTTAGAAATAAATGTCTGTTTAAAGTTTTAAAAAGCTTGTGAACTCTGCTTATAACTTTTGAACTTAGAAATAAATGTCTGTTTAAAGTTTTAAAAAGCACAGTGTTTCACTTTGACCACCAGTGATTAGAGATATTTGTGTGTGTGTGTGTATAAGGTAAGTTTGTTCACCTGAAATTATCTAGGTGAAATAGAACCAGGGAAACAATTTTAGTATTTGTTGAAGTGATGCCCATTTTCCACTAGTCTGTTTATAGCCTATTAGTTGTTACCTCATCAATAGCTTGATAAAGTTAGATTGATTTTTTCAAGTGGTAAGCAAGTTTTAAGGGATCACTGTACCTTTAGAGTGTTCAGTCTTAATATTTTTGTTATGAGGTTTCATGTGTCTGGTTGAAGTGAGGTAACTTTTTGGGTCATACTATTTGTGTAATAACCAGGTAGATGATCACTTCAAACAAACAATATATATATATATATATATATATATATATATATATATATATATATATATATATATATATATATATATATATATATATATATATATATATATATATATATATATATATATATATATATATATATATATATATATATATATCTGTATTTTCATGATGTTGCCTTGTAATTCAATATCCTCTATAATTTTGACATATTTATTTTTTTTCATGTGTTATGTGTAATGATAATGATCGTTAAAGTGTCATATTTAGTTTGGCATCAGATCTCAAAAGAAATAATGATCAAATAACTTGATAGTGTAATTTAGAATTGTTAATACAATTTTAATAGTAACGTAGTTTAGAATCTTTCTTGATAAAAGCATAGCTTATGAACATGTGTGTGTGTCCACCAGGACTTGTTTCATTTCAATTGTCATCAGTTGAGATAAGAGAGAGCGCTTTGCTTTGGGTTAGTGATGACAGGTTTTGAAAACAAATGCCGATTCATCCCATATGGGCTCAAGACGAGTGATTTCATGTTGTTATATGCATTGTTCGAGTCACGTTGGCCACTTTGAGAGAAAGAATACGTGTCCTGATCAGTTACATCATGTTTTGTAAGATTGCATTCAAAACGTTTTGCTGGGATGACGTCATTTTCCTTCTAGAAGCTTCTCCATTGTATCTCACACCCAAAATGCTTTAATAACGTCACTTCCCTGCTTCTAGAACTTTTGTATCTTGTACCAAAAATGCTTTAATGACATCATGTAATTGTTTCACGTGTTACTGGAATTCTAAAATCAGTATCATTCTGATTTCTGAGAACAGTTGATTTGGTTCCCTTTCTCTCTCTCGTTCTTAGGAAGAGATTATTTTTAACGTAGTGTTTTGTGGTCACGTATTATCGTTAACTTTTGAGATCTGAATTTAGTAAAGTTATTTAGTTTGTAACGGCGCCTGGTAAAAAGTGTGTATTGTGGTAACGCAGCTGCAGCAAGTGATTTACAGAGGTTTTCACAAGTTTGTGTAAGGTAACGTGAATTTTACTTATTAATACCATGGTATGATAAGTTAGGGAATTTTGATCAAGTGAAATCATTATTGATAAATCTTATGTGTATTTTTGTTTGTTTTTCTATTTACAATCTCTTTATATTTTCAATTTTTTTATGTTTGTGATATAACATTTATTTACGTAACATTTTAAATATTTCTTGGTAATTTAACATTGCATTCTTGATTTGATACCATGCAAAGATTTTCTTTTTAAATCTTGAGTAATTCTTGATAGTTTAAATTTTGCTTGATTAATTTAAATTCCTGATAAAGTTTTTGTGAATTAGTTTTGTTTCATAATTTAATTCAAGAATTAATTGAGTGTTGTATTATTTTCAAGTAATAATAAGTTTTTCAGATTGTGAATTCTAATTATAAACTTTGAATTTAAAAATAAATTTTTGTATTTAACATTTTTAGAGAAAGTGTTTCATTTATTGATCACCAGTGAATATGATTGATTGTGTGTGCATAAGGCAAAGTGATAAACATGTTTTGTACTTTAGTTTTGCTAAAGTGAATCAAGACCAGGGAAACAGTTAGAGTTTTTTGATGGAGTGATGCCCTTCTACTCTAGAATATTTCTAGTTTAATCTTTGATACCTCACACATATTCTGATAGACTTAGTTTGATTTTTCAAGTAATAAATAAGTTTTTTCTTAGGGGATCACTGTTACCTTTAGAGTACTCAGTCATAATAATTAATGTTATAAGAGTTCAGGTATCTGGCTGAAGTGAGGTATATTTTTGAATCTTGATATTAGTTGTGTAATAACCAGGTACTTCATATGCAACACTGATGGTATATATATATATATATATATATATATATATATATATATATATATATATATATATATATATATATATATATATATATATATATATATATATATACATATACACACACACATATATATATATATATATATATATATATATATATATATATATATATATATATATATATATATATATATATATATATATATATATATATATATATATATATATATGTATATATATATATATATATATATATATATATATATATATATATATATATATATATATATATATATATATATATATATATATATATAAATATATATATATATATATATATATATATATATATATATATATATATATATATATATATATATATATATATATATATATATATATATATATATATATCTTATGATATATATATATATATATATATATATATAAGTCACATTAAAGAACAATAAAACAATGAAAAATGTACTTATCAAGAACTCCCCTGACAATACTAAACCCTGTGTATATAAAATTCCATGTAAGTCTTGTGACAACTTTTATATTGGCCAAACCAGGAAAGCACTGGAAAAAGAATTGAACAGCATAAGAAATGTGAGATATGCACAGGGAACAGTAGTATATTTGTACATGTTAGTGAGAACAATCATGCTATCAACTGGGAAGGGGAAAAAAGGATTGTATATTCTAATAATGCACTGGAAAGGAATATCATTGAATCTAGCTTTGTAAAAGAAAGTTATGACCATAATATGAATATCAGTCAAGGGATGTATAAACTTGATCCTTTAATATCAAAAGAAAATTGTAAATTGTTTAAATTTCAAGGTAGGCAGTAGAGATGTATGAAAATAGGATTATCATATTTGTAAACACAGTACGGGGGTAGTAGTGTTAATGAGTTTCCAAACTCCGCCTCCCTGACACCTGTCAGATGTGGATCTGAGGTCGCATATGGTTTGTTTATCAGCATTGTCCCCTGAGAGTATATTGTGATTTTTAGCCAAATGAGTTTTGAAGGCCACTCCTACCTCGACACCGGCCTGAGGGGGGGATATGTAGTCTCTATCGGTTGTGTATGTTCGTCAGTACTGCTCTTGTAGTATATATATTTGTGACATCTCATAGTCTGTATCAGTCCTTCGTCAATGGCTTGGAAATAAAGTCGAAACCGGTCACGACCTGCACTCCGTTTCTTATTTTTCACCTGTGGTAATGTGTGATAAATGAATCACGTACAAAAGTGATAACAATCATACACACACACACACACACACACACAAACACACACACACACACACATATATATATATATATATATATATATATATATATATATATATATATATATATATATATATATATATAGTTGTATTCTTCTCAATCATGAAGATAAAATATCATAATGCACTCCACAGTGAAAATGAAGGAGAAACCAGAGGAAAAGGGAAATAGAGTTCTTAATTTGTCCCAACAGTTTCGCCCTCCATCAGGCCTCTTCCGGAAGAGGCCTGATGGAGGACGAAACTGTTGGGGACAAATTAAGAACTCTATTTCCTTTTCTCTGGTTTCTCCTTCATTTTCACTGTGGAGTGCATCGTGAGATATATATATATATATATATATATATATATATATATATATATATATATATATATATATATATATATATATATATATATATATATAATATAAATATATATATATATATATATATATATATATATATATATATATATATATATATATATATATATATATATATATATATATATATATATATATATATATATATATATATATATATATATATATATATATATATATATATATATATATATATATATATCCTGTGTGTTTTGAGCGGACGTGTTGGAGGTGCGTCTCACGTTTTTCACCAAAAAAGAATCACTCTTGGTGATTATACCTCTCACTGAGGGCAATGTGTTAGCCGTGTCTCTACGCAATACCCGGCGCGTAAGTAGGTTAGTGTTTTGTAATTACTGATATATTTATCTACATTCTACATTGGCATAGATGTATTAATCAACGCCGACTACCCTTACAATCTGCCTCCAAAGGGGCATGCTGATCCAGGCCTAACTGCAGTGTACCATACGGCAGAAAATGCCTTTCTAACAGCAAGATCCCTCTCAGAAAAACATGACAAAACCTCAGAAAAAATTGAAGAAGCACAAGACAAATTTTCACAGATCTGGGACTTGATCAAAGGACTTCAGGAATCATTTGACAGTCTTAAAACTGTGGAAACAAATCACAATCTTTCACTGATCTGGGATGCAATCAAAGGAGAGCAGGAATCATGAGACAATCGCACAGCAAGCCACCAGACACCTTTGAGTGAGGCATCTATTATTTCTTCGCCTCCTAACAACACGAGAGAAGTGAGCGTGCAATGCGAGGTAAAGATGGCCATACCCTCCCATGAGGGAACTGCCCTCTCTCCCTCGGATGAAGCGTCCACGTCACCTATAGACCTATCAGAGGGGGTTGATGAACCCCCAGCCTCCTCTCCCTCACCAGTGCCTCCAGTGGACAATCACCCGCGCTTGTGAGTCTTCCAACCCTATCTCTCCCCCAGAAACTCCTGTCGTGGATGAGGATGTGAAAGATCATGAGAGGATTGGAGGCTGGCAGACACAAACAAGTAGAAAAAAAGAAAAGAACATCTCGATAGTCCGCTGGACCGAAGCCCAACATTCGTGAATCACCTAGCCCAAAACCTAAGAAGAGATGTCATATTGTGATTCACAATTTACGCTCATCTGTGAAACTAGACTCCATAGTAGAGAGAGTCAAGCCTCTCTGACTCCGACCCTTATATCTCCCATGAACTCCAATGTAAAATTAAACGTAAAGTGGCCTACCGGATTACCTGCCTATACCTCAGTGTTCTTAAAGAGAGAATTTCGGTCCTAATATAAAAGTCTCAAGATACAACCTAATCCAGGACCAACTCCCCCCAGGGGAACTTACTAACACCCCAAGGAGGGGTTCAGGCGCAGGCTCGCCCTCTACCACAAGTGCCAGTCAACCTCCCACGGTGAGTGAATGAGCCCCCATCCATCCAAGTGATCAACTCATTCATTTCCCATCTTCATGAGTGGCCATGGATACATTGGATATAATCTCTTGGAATACTTGTGGCCTCAAGCTGAACATTCGTCCCCTAACCATGTTCTGCAAAAACTTCAAAGGCATCATTGCATTGCAAGAAACGTCCTCTGGCCTCATGACCTTGCCATCTGCGACTCAGTGCATGAAGACTTCAGAGCTTTCGCGACCTCAGCGATGCAAGTTACAGATCACATTGTAGCCGGTCGCCCGAAAGGGGGCCTGTGTTTCCTGTGGCACAAATCGTTAGACAATATGGCGAATGTGTTGGCCTATAGGAGTGATAGATTGTTGGGGCTTCAAGTGACAGTAGGAGACTCTAAGAACCTAATAATTAATGTCATTATGTCCTGGGAAAAGGAAAATAATTTTGATCAATACTGCATGATCCTAGGTGAGCTACACTGCGTCATTCACGATTCTACTGTTGATCATATTTGTGTAACTGAGGACCTTAATTCTCACCCCAAAAAACAATTTTATAATGAACTTACTCGCTTCTGTCAAAATCACGCTATACAAATTAGTGATGTCATGCTCCGCCCTCCCTCTTCCTATGCCTATGTACAAAATAGAACAGACACAATTACAACCTCCTGGCTGGACCACTGCAACATGTCCCCACAACTTCATGATTCTATTGTGACCTGCAACATTCGCTACGATCTAGCAAATTAGAATATGGGGTTTACCCTCGTCTTTGGAAAGACATTTAATCCTTCAATCCCATAACTAAAAAGCTATCGCATACAGTTGGAGATGCCGCCGGTGTCGGGGCTATCGCAAGAATGTGGGGCGATCGCTTCAGCACTATCATGAACTACATAAACGATCAAGACTCCCAAAAGGGATGTAGATAACCTCCTTACTGATAATATTCAGTTTCATTTCGCCGATTGTATAACGCCAGGTAACATCAGCAATGCCATAAATAACCTATTTTATAATAAATCGCCCAGCTGCGACGGTCTGCCTGCTGAAGCTTTCAAATTCTGCTATTCGATAATCTACATTTTGCTAGCTGCTCTATTCAATTCGTACATAATTCACCAGTTTCTCCCAGACACCCTACTCTTAGTTTGCTTAATACCGTTAATAAAAAATCAAGCTAAAGGATGCAGCTGACCCCGGCAATTATCACTCAATTGTAATTATTACAATTGCGTCGAAGATACTTGAATCTGTTCTTCTAGTGAGACTTCTCCCCTTTCTACAAACTACTGACAACCAGTTCGGCTTTAAGGCAAACCACTCAACCGACACCTGCATCTACATTTTGAAAGAATTGCTGAACTTTTACCTATCATCAGCCTCCCCTGTTTCCCTGTGTTTTGTAGATGTGAGAAAAGCATTCAACAGAGTAAACTACCTGAAGCTCTTCCTGAAGCTGCACAAACGAGGCACACCTCTATATCTAATTGGCATTTTATGTTGCTGGTTCTCCACACAGCAATTCTGTGTCAAATGGGGTAACGTATTGTCGTACACCTTCGGCTCCCTAAACGGGCTCCGGCGGGGAGGGCGGGGGAGTTCTTTCACCTATTTAACACATACACAGATGCCTTGAATGTCAAACTGAACTCATTCCCAGTCGGATGCACTATCAACGGAACAACAATAAACAATCTCTATTACGCCGACGATATGGTTCTGATTTCCCCATCAGTGCAAAGTTTCCAGCGACTCTTCGACACCTGTCTCCAGTATGCAGAGGAATTTGATATCCTATACAACGAAACCAAGACGCAGTGCATGTCGCTGCTCCCGAGATCGCTTAAGCCACATATTTTTCTCGGAAATCATTGTCTGGAATTTGTGCATAAATTTCCGTATTTGGGCCACATTATCAACCTAAAAAATATGGCAGATATTGAACAGAGGCGTCATAAACTATGTGCAACTGGCAATATGATTGCAAGGAGGTTTGCCCTCTGTCACCAAGACACGAAACTGCTGCTCTTCTGCTCATACTGCTACAGTATATATGGGTGTCCCCTTTGGACGAACTATACCCGAGAGACCATGAGATGTATCACTGTTGTTCACAATGACATTCTGAGACGCTTCACACAAACACTCCTCGCTATCACTCCGGCACGCAGATGGTCATAGAAAACCGCCTGGATAATTTGAAAATCATAGTTAGGCGAACAATGTCCAGTCTGTGACCCGGCTTAGAAACAGCTGCATTTCTCTCATACAAAGCTCCTAAGAAGTGAGGCAATTAGATCTAAATTGTGGGAAAGATGGGATTATGAGGCGTCTGTTCTTTAAGCGACTTATTCCCTATTTTTGCCATTATGAAGTGTCATCTCCAGAATCTATTATTATTATTATTATTATTATTATTATTATTATTATTATTATTATTATTATTATTATTATTATTATTATCATTATTATTATTATTATTATATATCTACGTTTCTTGTCACTATTGGTATTTTTCCTTTTTTATTACATCTGTTAATAATATTGTAGAGTTTTGCAATTTTCAATTCTCGTATTTAGCCTTCTGGACCTGACTTATATAACCACCTAAGGTCCATAGATGGAAATTAATCGTCTGTAATCTGAGTTTTTAATTGTTACTATTTTTAATATTTTTTTACTATTATTCTCCATATTATAATTACTATCATTACCATTATTATGAATTCTATTTTTTCTACTGCTTCAGCACCTATGTGGATACTGCCGATTATTATTTTTATCTTGTTATCCTATGTACCTAGATTGTGTGTATTGTATGTGTATATTTCATGTATATGGCCCTGAGCTGCAACAAAGGATATTATTATTATTATTATTATTATTATTATTATTATTATTATTATTATTATTATTATTATTATTATTATTATTACAGATATCTGCCGCCTCGTCCCTGTGCTTACCTAGAATAGGGTTTAGAATCATATGCTTTAGACAAATTTTCATATTTTTTTATTGCTTTTTTTTATTTTTAAAACTAAAAAAGAGTACATTTATATCTTTTTACATTTTAATATGTTTATTAATTCCTCTATAATTCCTCTATATATTCATGTTATATTTATTAATTTCTCTATATAATAATTCCATGTTAACCATTTTAATAATTATTAATAATAATATGTATATATATATATATATATATATATATATATATATATATATATATATATATATATATATATATATATATATATATATATGTATATATATATATATATATATATATATATATATATATATATATATATATATATATATATATATATATATATGTATATATATATATATATATATATATATATATGTGTGTGTATATATATATATATATATATATATGTGTGTGTGTGTATATATATATATATATATATATATATATATATATATGTGTGTGTGTGTGTGTGTATATATATATATATATATATATATATATATATATATATATATATATATATATATATATATATATATATATATATATATATATATATATATATATATATATATATATATAAATATATATATATATATATATATATATATATATATATATATATATATATATATATATATATATATATATATTTTATCAATAATGGTATAGAATTTACAATTTAATATATCCTTCATTTTTTTCTTTAAAACATTATGAAAACTATTATTAAATCCTTTACCATGGTGGTATTTTGTTTTTCTCTTACGAGATTTGATATAGAAAGCATAAGGAAATTTAACCCATTTCTAGATAAGTGGCCATGTACAATGTTTTTTTCGCTACATAATCCAATTTTCATCGTGTTGTCATATGATGGATGTACACAAATATAAAAGTTATATCTAGAATCATAAAACAAACCATTGTGTTTTGTCAACATGCTAATATCTCCCCTATTATGAAAATGATGAACACCCATACATCTTATTCTTAATAAACATTCTTCACGGTGTAAAGTTTGACTCTTTTTAATATCCAATCTTTTCTCACAGAAACTATTAATATCATCCACCGTAATTCTAAAATTTAAAAAGTCAAACTTTTCATTGAGTTTATCCATTATATCATTTATGGTCTGACATTCTGCTTTTTTAATACCTAATCCCAAGATAACATTTTGTTCTACATTTTGTTTCTTCTTCTTCTTCTTTTTTTTCTTCTTCTTCTTCCCTTTTTCTTTTTCTAGTAGAAGTTTCTTCTTCTTTGTCTGGAATGGATAAAGATGGAAATCTTCTTCAACCGTTGCAATTTCCATTTTGGTGGTAGCAACAACACTGGCTTTTAAAGGCAACAACAACTGTTTTTATTATTGTTCTCTTCTCCTCCAAGGGAATGATGATAAAGAAAGGAGGTAATGGTGGTGGAGGATAAGTTGGTAGTGGTGGAACAAAATCTTCTTGTTGTTGGTTTTCATCATTATTCAACTCGGGTTCTTTTACTATTTGTAATGGTACAAATGTCAAGTCAGTATCATCATTATTAATTTCGTGGTGGTGGTGGTACAAATCCTTCTTCTTGATTTACCCCAGATTCTTCTTCTTCTTCTACTATTTGTAATGCACTATCATCATCATTAGTGGTAGTATTATTCAAGGTGGCTTGATCGTATGAATGATGAAACTGTATCTTCTACCAATTCTTTTTCTGTTTGTAAAGCACCATTAGTAATTTTCATTTTTTATCATTATTCAACATGGGTTGATTATAGTTTATTAGATTATTATTATTATTCCAATATGAAGAAATTTCTTTTAATAATTCTTCTGGTGGTGGTGATAATGGTGAGTCTGTTATTTGATAATGATGATGACTCCATTTATCATCATCATCATCATCCATTGTTGGATGCTGTACAAAAAAGTTGGTAATATTTTTTTACCTTTTCTTTCTTGATCGTCGATAAATGCTGTATCTTCTACCAATTCTTCTTTTTCTTTAGTAGATTCATCGTGCTGTACAAGAGTTGGTAATATTTTTTTTTTACCTTTTTCTTCTTTTTGATCGTTGTTGCTATTGTCGTCATCATCATCATCGTAATCTTCATTAACAACTAGATGTGATGCTACTAAAAATGTATCTTCTAGTCGTAATTCTTCTTTAGTAGAATCCTGGGATGGTGGTGGTGGTGAAAATGTATCTTCTTTCATGCGATGGAGTCGTAAATCCAATGGTTCTTCTTCTTCTTTAGTAGAATCCATCAATGATTGGTGTGGTGAAAATGTATCTTCTTTCATGCGATGGAGTCGTTCTTCTTCTTCTTTAGTAGAATCCATCAATGACTGGGATGATGATGGTGGTGGTAGTGAAAACATATCAAACAACGTTCGATTTACTTGTGAAATTGCTTCATCACTATTATTAAATTCAAGTTTAACTTTGGATAAAGGCAGTGATAAAAATTATTATTGTTGTTATTGTTCCCAATATTATCACCCATATTGTTTTGGTGATTATTATTCATCATCACTGCTGCTATATTTTTTCCAATTCATCATTAGTAGTATATATATATATACTACAAACAAATTAATTTATCACTATCACTATATGTTGGTACTAACTAGTGGTGTCAACAGAGTGAATACTCTGCACACACTGAATTGCTACTGCTCAATGTTGATGCCTTTATATACCCTCATCATCATCATCATCACATCATTCTCACATATGTGTGGTTATATATATAATAAAATACAAAATATTATAAACTCAAGAAATATATTTAAAAAATATATAATAAATATATAAATATATATATATATAATATTAATAATAAAATAATGAGAAAGGAAAATTTATTTTTATAATAAAAAAAAAAATAAAAATTAAATTATAAATATCACGTAAATAATATACAAATTTCATTATTAAAAATGGAAAAGACACCATCATCGTCATTTAAAGAGTTTAACGAAATATTATATGCTACTATTTCTGAAAATAAAAATTATGTTGAAAATAATAATAATGAAGATGAAATTCCAACATGTCATGAAGCGAAGAAATGTTTTTTATGGTTAAAACAAGCATTATCAACTTATTCTCAAATTAATTTAGCTTTTCCGTATTTGAATTTTACAAATGATGAAAAGTTTGATTGTTTACAAACATCATATAATAATATGAGAAACAAACTTTTAAATAATAAAATAAACTTCAATAACTTTTTGAACTTGATACATTGAATGAATTGAAATCTTTATTAAATTCTATAATAGAAGCAACTAATGATAATGATGATGAAGAAAGAAAAGCTGTTGAAAATTGTTTAGTAAAATTAAAAGAATATTTTGATATTTTAGGTGAACAATACGTATTTGGATTTGGATATGGTGAACGATCATACACATAGATAAATTAATATAATAATAAAATAATTATTATTATATATTACATAAAATTTAATAACTACTGTTGTATTTTATTAAATCTATATATATATATATATTAATTTTTTATACTGATTTTTTTATATTTTTTTTTTATATATATATATAACTTTTTAGATTTTTGAGTAAAATTATTATTATTATATTAAATTTTTTTTATAAATTTATATATATATATACTTTAATATGCTAAATTAATATAAACAACAACGTATATATATATATATAATAAAAAATATATATACAGTATATATATATACTTTTATTTAAAAAAAGTAACAATAATGATAAAGGTGATTTATTTGTTTTAATTTTTAATATTATTATTTTTACTACTACTCTATCTGAGAAGAAGAATAATAATAATAATAATTCCATTTTTATGGGAACAATTCTTGAAAATGAAGGTGAAGTAGTTTTCAGTAGTAATGGATTTTTTTATTTTTACGTTATGATAATAAAAAATTAGAACAGTGTATAGATGAAATTCATAAATTTGTAATTCATTTTACTTTAAATAATGAAAATATGAAAACGATCATCTTCGATTGATATATAATACAAAAATTTACGTTTTACTTGAATCGTTAAATACCACAAAAATATATATAACAAGTTTTTAAAACGTCTGGGAATTTTAGATAATAAACATATTACAGAACTTTCATTTGTTGAAAATAAATATAAAAATGTAATAAATAATATAGATGAAAAAACTAAAAACTTATCAACATGGACAATAAAATTGGAATGTGACAACACTATGGCCACTTCTGTTATATCCAATATTAAACCCGAATTATCAAAATTGACTCAATTGTTTGATTCATATTTTAATTATAATAATAATAATAGTGATGATAAACCCGAGGAAATAAAAATAATAGAATGGGATAATATATCCACAGAAACAATTCTTTTACAAACAATAAATACTATTCAAATAAATCTTCAACTTTTACACGGATACGTTTTAAATATTATTAATGAAATAAATATAATGCTTTATGGAAAATTATCACTCGTATTGTTACCTCCTCAAGAACTCGAAGACATTTTAACACGTTTAAAAAAAGATTATGAACACCTTTCTCTAATATACCCTGTATTACCAAAATATAATTCTATATATTATACAATTTCTGAAATTGTTTCAGTTCAAAAACAAAATGATACTTTTATATTTATATTACGAATTCCCTTAAAATCTACCTTAGAAAAATATTTTTTATATAAAGCCACCTCTTTTTGGTTTTTAAATAAAGAAAATGTAGGAGAAAAAATAGAACTAGAAAATAAATATATAGCCATAAGACAAGATCAAGGATTTTATACAGAATTATTAGATATGAATACTTGTAATTTAATTAATTATAATTATATAAAATTATGCACTCCTTCTACCGCATTTTTGTCTATGCAAACCCATCCGAGTTGTTTAACATCATTATTTAAACAAAATGAAACCGCAACATTGATAAACTGTAAAAGACAGATAGTACGAGAATTTCCCAAAACTATTATAAAAACACAAACCAATTGGATTATAAGTACTTTATATTCCTTTCATCTCACTCAAGTTTGTGAATGGGATACTGATATTTCAATTACTATTATTAATATTCCTGTCGGTATTTCTCGTATCAATCCTAAAGCGGGATGTTATTTAAAAGAAGAAAATGTGCATTTACCTACTTTTGATGAACAACATAATGAAGTTGTTAAAGACTTTATTACATTTGATTCAGTTAATAATAATAATGATCGTATTATCAATGTATTAAATTATTTTAATATATCATCCATTATATCTTTGCCGTATTTAAATTCTTTATCATTGATAAAAGATTGGATGATTCAAAATGATGATAAAATTGAAAAGGATAGAATCATAGTCTGTGTTACTTTATTATTATTAATAATAATGAGTATAATTGTGTGTATTTTTATTATTTATCAAAACAAAAAAATGAAAAAAACATTAGTAATGAAAATAATAATAAACGTTCATCATCTTTATCTTCATTTTCTTCTTCATCATCATCATCTAATAATAATAATATTATTGAAAATGAAAAAATGTTATTACTACAAATAACAACATTTATAAAACCTCGATCATCATCATCATCATCATCTTCAACAACAACAGCAGCAGTAGCAACATCATCACAACCACCACCACCTACTTCTTTTCTTTACCTCCCCTACATCCAGCGCCACTTTATCCCTCTTCTTCTCAACAAACAGCGGCGCTTTTATTTAATAATAATAAAAACAAAGACAATTTTCCACTAGTACTTCTTCTTCTACCACAACAACAATGACCGATTTTGACCCTAATTATTATTTATCTCCTTCACCACCACCACCACCAAATCATTATTCCTCAACAACAACATCATCAATACCAAAACTTGAAAGAAGTGGATGATATGGGCTATATGATTTGTCATTAATTTTTCTTCGTTGTTGTAAAATTTTAAAATATAATTGTTTAGTAGTAATAATCTTATTATTTTTCAAATTGGATAAAATGGGACAATTTGAAGAAAAACATATATATTGATTACGTTTAACAAATAATTTACCGGATGGCGATTTAGACGTTTGGGGATTTTCGTGAAGAGGACAATATACATTTACAGCTTTATCATTTATCAACATTTCTTTATCAACATTTTGCGTTTCTATTAAAATTTTAATACATTTTTGTGTAAAATCATCATCATTATTGTTATTTTCATTATATATATTTTTTTCATCAAATGGTGGAAATTCTTTTATTATTATAAAACATTTATTATTGCTAATTTTGTTTTTATTATTATAAAAATAATGTAAATACTGTTTTAATGAAATTTTTCTATTTTCTAAAATAATGTAAAAGAATGTCATTTGATTTTTATTTATATATATATATATATATATATATATATATATATATATATATATATATATATATATATATATATATATATATATATAAATTATATATATATAATAATATATATATATATATATATATATATATATATATAATATATAATATAATATATATATGTATAAAATAAAAAAATGTAATAAACAAATTTCAAAATAAAAAATTGTTTAATTCACTTATAAGAGGTACTGAAAAAAAATCAAAATGTACCCAATCTTGATTTTAACCTATGCTGAATTTATATTTTACCCTGGGAAAATGATAAATTCATTATTGATAAAAAATTAAATATAAAAAATTATTTACGTATATAGAACTAATAGGATTGTTTGAATATCAAGCCCAAGAACCCCTTTTGGGGGTTTTACAATTTAATAAAAGGAATAAAAATTAACTTGTTTTTTGGGTTTTGATATTATTCCATTTTGTATTTTTATACATAATATTTTTAAAGTCCCTCAAGACATTTTAAAAATATTAATGTCAGAAATGTATAAAATAGTAATAAATTATTCTTTTAGCATTTTTGACCATTTTCATTACAACAGTATTAATTTACTAAATAATAATAATCAAAATTTGGAAAATTTAACACAAACATTTAACCAACATTATTTAAACCAAATGAAAAATGATGAAAACTTTACGACAAATCTTACCAATTATTCAATATTGTTAAGAGATGGATTTTTACCAACTAACAATCAATTATTGATTAATGTATAATAATAATTTTAATTTTCAACCTCATACGAATTGTATAACAATGGTAAATAAACTATTTTAGATTTATCCATCATTTCATTTTGATAATTGGGGGGCATAACAGCTACATTATTATTGTTGTTGTTGTTTGGTTCTTGCTCAAAGCCCCAAGTATCTAAACGTACAATTTCTCTGGGTTTTGTAGCCATCGTTAATCCGTAATATTGTTTATAAACTGGACCCAGAGGATTTAACGTAACTTTTCCTTTATACGCAGATTTAGTGTGATGAGTGTATATAATTGGATGTCCCCATACGGCGTTGGATAAAAACCGATTATTGGTAGTTTCGTACCAATGTTTCGTTTCAAATCCTCTACCCGTAGCTAGTTTGAAGGCAGAAATGGGACTAGTTTCATTTCTTCTTTTATATTGATTAACTAAATGCCTTTTATGTACAACCGGCCATGTATCACGAGGGAAATTTAATCTCCTAAAACGTTCCGCTCGATTTGGTTTAATGCAGCGATTTAACCAATCATTTTCATTTATAATTTCAGTATTGTCATTATTATTAAGTTGTTTTACTAAAAGTTCACCTTTTTTGGGAAATAACAAATTAAAGGGGGTTTCTAATCTTTTAATGGGAAATCTATGAACTTGAACGGGTTTTAAACGATTTTGTAAAGTATAATAGGCTATATCAGTTATATGAAAAGAAGAGGGATAAGATGATGATGATGATGGTGGTGGTGGTTTTGCAATTTTTATACAAACGTTTGAAACTAAATTTTTTTCATCATCATCATTATTATAATAATTTGGTAAAAAGGCTTCAACGAAACCATTGTAATAATCACACACACATCCATATCCGGGAACATATTTATTATTAGGACTATTGAATAAATGTGGACTTAGAGCATCATAAAAACAGCGATCATTTTTATCAAAAATTTTTTTATTATTATTATTATCATAATAATTTTGATTTATTTCTTGACATTGTGGATAAAAAGAATCCATAATTGGAATTTGAGTTTTTGAAGATTCACATTCTACACATACACCATCAGTAAATGGATTAAAAGTTGAAACATCTAAATTTAATATATTTGAAGCTTGAGCTACTTTGACACATTTATGCTCTTTTATTAACTTTTCTTGAATTTCATCGCAATATTCACCACCAAAATATTTTGGTTCATAACAAAAACAACCCCACCGTTGTAAATCTCGATCGTACGTTATTTGACCAAAACCGCAAGATTGGATTGGTAAAAAAGTTGATGATGATGCTTCATCACTATAAACATTATTAGGTATTTTATATTTATTATTTGGGGAAAGGATTAATTTGTGTGTTTTTGCATCATATACTGGTTTTTTAATGCTTACGCAAGTATAATCTTTTTCCTCATCATCATCATCATTTTTCTTTACATACTTTAAATAAATTATCATCATCTTCTTCATTATTATTATTATTATTCATCATTATCAAAAAAGAAGAAGAAGAATTTTTATTCATAATTTCTATATCTTTTTCATTAATTGTTTTTATTGATAACCTTTCAACATTTTTTTTATTATAAAAATTATATTGTAAATAAAATATATAATATAATAACAAAAATATAATTATTGATAAAGTAGAAAAAGTTAAATGTTTATTAAATTCATTCATTTTTATTATTAGAAAAATATTTTAATATATATAAAAATATTTATAAAAAATAAAATGAAAAGAAGTAGTAATAATAGTATGAAATCATTAGAACCACAAAATGAAAAATTGAATGATGATGTAAAAAAAAATATAAATTTACTTTTAAAATATCAAAAAAAAATTAAACTAATTATTGATTTTTTAGAAATTGAAAAACACAATAAATTAAAAAAATTATTAAATATAAAATTGTTAGATATTGATACAATATTTTATTTAAGAAATGATTATTTTAATAATAAACATTTTTTAATTGGTCGACTATTAAAAAAAGATGAACCTATTTATTTTTATTTGAAAATTCGATTAAAAGAAGATGATGATGATGATAATAATAATGAGTGTTGTATAAAAAAATGTTTTCCTTTTTCTTCTTCTTCGTCTATTTGCAATGATGAGAGTGAAATTTATTTTTCTAATAGTCCTATTAAACTTTGGAAACATTTTAAAGATCATCATAACATTTTGAGTCAATATAATATGGATTTATTAAACGACAGTCTTTGTGAATATTTTCCAGATTTATCTTTTAATTAAAAATATTAAATTCTGTCCAAGACCTGTACAGATTTTCTTGCGGAACAGGTCTTGGACAGTATTTTTACAGTTCATGTTTTTATAATTTTAAATTGAATTCCCTTTTCACACTCCTCAACAGGGCCATCACACTTACATCTGATTGGAAACTCTTTCACAAGGAAGAAGGTTTTCTCTATCATTATTTTAAATCCACCTGCTATCAATTCAATTTATTTTTTAAATATGTTGAAAAAACATTGGATAAGTCCTTTCAACCTCCTACTACGACACACTTGGCAAGTAATCAACATACTATATAAGTTTTCCATTCATACATAACACTTCTTTCTTTCCTACCCAATCTAAAAAGTACTCTAAGGAATTATTTTCCTGCAGTTGACGTGAAGCTCATATTTAAGAGCCCAAGAACTATTGGTGATATGTTCCGTCACGAAGAAAAACTGCCCCCTTTAATGCAGTCAGTTGTTGTTTATTTATTTACTTGCTGTCAATGTCATTATCAGACATACTTGGGAAACACACTCTGACTCCCAAAAGTCAGATGTGATGCACATACTAAACGTTAACTTTCACATTGGTTGCAAGTTGTCCAATCCTGAAACACCAAATATTAGAATTCATATAAAACTATGCAAAAGTAAAATAAACTATAATGATTTCAAGATTATACTAACCAGCCAACACGAACACCACCTCCCCATTCTTCAAGATGCTTGTTCCCTCTTTGAACATTTATTCCTCTTCCACACCTCTGAATATGGCCTAAACCACACCCTAACTTAAGTTTACCTTTTTTTATACATCAACTGAACTTCAAGGAATAAGGTCTGTTAGTCGAAATATTCTAGTTCTTTCTCTTTTTTTAAACAATTTTATTTTAGATTTACCTTTTGTATTGATATTTACTTTATCGTAATATATTGGTACATACATATTAACATTTCCTGCTGTATTTGTATATTTTACTTTGTATTTTTAGCCTTGAAGATGAGACAGAGATCTCAAAGAAACGTAGGCTGTGAAGAATAAAGGAAAACCATGTACCAAGCTGTCTGTTTTAGTGCCTTATATATATATATATATATATATATATATATATATATATATATATATATATATATATATATATATATATATATATATATATATATATATATATATATATATATATATATATATATATATATATATATATATATAACATTTTGCACAAGGTTATGTCTAAGTTTGCTGAGAAGCAAAGTAAGTGCTGAGCAGTCACTTATTTTGAGATCAGCATTGCCTGATAATTTTGGAGAGGAATCGTTGGATTATGTGTTGTTGGGTGGATTCCCAGATACTGTAGTAGCATGTCCTCTAGGTGAGTTTTGGCTAAACTCTGATTGGGTCAAGGGACTGGTATAGCTGGCAATTGCAGATGAGCCACCAGTCAACAGAATACGGGTTATAATTGCCAACTATGTTGAGGCAGATTGAGATAGTGATTACCCAATGGTGCAACGCAAAGTTGTTGCTCATGTTGATGAAGATAGACCTACAATGGTTGTAACCTTTTCTACAGCCCAGTCATCTGGTATTGATGGTGAAGAATTAGCTTTGGATAAGCTTGAAGGGTTAATAAGGGGAAGTATCCCTGTTGTTGGGATTCCTAGTCAGGTATCTGAATGGGATGATACTGTGGGATGGGATTGTGAGTCATTGCGTGCTGCTCAAAAGGAAGAATTTAAAGGCGAAGGAAAAGGAGAGGCAAACTTGGATTTGACATAACCCAAGTGAAAATGGGAAAATGGAATCCTGTACCAGTTAAGTCGCTCCAGAAAAGCGTCGACTGAAATGAGTGAGGTAAGGAGGCAAGTGGTGGTTTCTCTAAGATATCAGAACAAAATCTTGTTGTTTGCTTATGATATATTTGCAGGTCATTTTAGAATTAACAAAGCTTTTAGGAAGGTTTCTGAGAATTTCTTTTGGCCAAGAATGAAGGCAGATATTAAGAGATATGTTAATTCCTGTAAAAAAAGGTCATATGGTTGCTACGCCAAATAAGAAAATCCCTAAAGCACCATTAAAGCCCATTCAATTGTTTGCAGACATTTCAGTGAAATTGTGAGACCATTACCAAAGACCAGTAGTGGCAGCCAGTATATCTTAACAACTATGGACAGAGTGTCTAGGTACCCTGAGGCAATGCCCTTAAGAAGTAATCATAGTAGAAAGGTTGCCAAAATCAGGTTCAGTCAAACTGTGAAAGTAATTTTAAGAGTAGGGACTTTACTAAATAATTGAAAGAATCGAAAATTGTTCATTTAACCTCTGCACCATACCATCTAGAAAGTCAGGGCCAAATAGAACGATTTCATCAAGTTCTGAAATCTATGTTAAAGAAATATTGTGGGGAAGATGCAAGGAACTGGGATAAAGAAATACCTTATTATTTGCATTCAGATTTGTGCCCAGTGATGTAATGGGTTTTTCACTGTTTGAGCTGGTGTTTGGACACAAGGTAAGGGGTCCACTGGACATTATTAAGGGAAGTTGGGAAGAAAATAGCCCTAAAATTAGCGTGTTAGAATTTTTAAAAGTGTCACGGGAGAAGTTATATGTGTGTGTGTGTATATGTATATGTATATATATATATATATATATATATATATATATATATATATATATATATATATATATATATATATATATATATATATATATATATATATAAATACATGAATATATACATGTTATTAAGGCATTCTTTACACCCAGTCTGGCTGTTTTGTAGGTGTTCCTGTACAGAAAACTCATATTTTCCCAGTATATTTTATGGTCATTTTCCCAACAGTGTTTGGCAACTGCCGATGTCTGATTATAATGCCTTATGTTCTGTAGGTGTTGTTTGCTTCGCTCTTTACATGATTTGCCAGTTTCTCCATAGTACCCATCTTCACAGTCTAGACACACTGCCATATATAAGCCCCCTCTAATCTCTTTCCCCTCTACCGACTTTTTGTTTCTAACTATTCTATTCCTAATGGTGTTTTTGTAGCTTGCTATCAATTTGAAATTATCTAGCTTCTTGTTGATGGGTGTAATAGAGTTGTTGTCCGGGACTGTAATTATTTTCTTCCCTACCAAATGCTCCTTTTCTATCCTTTCCCTCTCCCCAAAATAGTTTTTCCTTGCCTTGATGTGTGCCCACTCCCACCAATACTTAGGGTATCCTAATCTCCTAAAACTCTCCCTCGGGTAATCCAGCTCTTCGTCTAAGGATTCAGGGCTGCCAATCCTATAAGCCCTGATGGTCAACCCTGTCATTACTCCTATTTTTATTTCTTTCCTGACTGGAGAACCTATGTGTATATGAATTGGTGTGTGTCTTCTTCCTACATACCTTGAATTTTAAATTTTCCCCTTCCCTTTTTACCAGGACATCCAAGAAAGGAATTTCTCCCTCCTTCTCTTCTTCTATTGTGAACTTGATGTGTTCATTTAGTTTATTTATGTTTTCTAAGAACTTGTGTAGATCTTCCCTTTCTCCCTTGTAAATAATCAAGATGTCACCAACGTACCTTATTCATTTTACGGTATTTAAGACCCTTTATTTGTCTGGCCCACCGCTTCCGTTTCAAAACATTCCATAAAGATATTAGCTAGGAATGGTGAAAGACTAGAACCCATGGCCACGCCATTTTTTTGTATATAATGATTTTCGCCCCACTTGAAAACATTAACGCTGAGGGCCGTTGTTAGCAGTTTTATTAAAACGTCCTGATCTAGGTCACATGTATAAACCCATTCCTCCATATTCCTTTACATTACTTCCATCGTCGTACTGACTGGTACGTTAGTTAACAGGGAAGTTACATCCAAACTTGCAAATTCACGGTCTTTTGCGTTAATTTTTGGTAATTCATCTACAAGGTTCATGTTATGTTTTAAATGCACCTTCAGATGCTAAGCCCACCCATTTTCCCATTTTGTTGGAAAGAAATTTCTTCAGCCTTCTCTTCGGTGATCTCGTCGATGCCACGATCGGTCTTGGCGGGCACCCTTCCTTGTGGATCTTAGGACTACCATAGATATGTGGGATCTCTGGACTTTCCACTGATTTTACTCTATGTTCTAATTCTTTTCTCTCAGTTTTGTCGTGGATTTTTGTCAACGTTTCCCTTACTTTTTTGGTAAAATTGCATTGTACCCCTAATGTCCGGCTTTTTGCTGTAAGCCTCGTATGTGTTTTCTTATGTTTGTGTATATATATATATATATATATATATATATATATATATATATATATATATATATATATATATATATATATATATATATATATATATGTGTATATATATATATATATATATATATATATATATATATATATATATATATATATATATATATATATATATATATATATATATATATATATATATATATATATATATATATATATATATATGTATATATAGGTACATATATATATATATATATATATATATATATATATATATATATATATATATATATATATATATATATATATATATATATATATATACATACATATATATATATATATATATATATATATATATATATATATATATATATATATATATATATATATATATATATATATATATATATATATATATATATATATATATATATATATATACATATATACATATATATATATATATATATATATATATATATATATATATATATATATATATATATATATATATATATATATATATATATATATATATATATATATATATATATATATATATATATAGATATATATATATATATATATATATATATATATATATATATATATATATATATATATATATATATATATATATATATATATATATATATATATATATATATACACACACACACACACACACACACACACACACACACACATATATATATATATATATATATATATATATATATATATATATATATATATATATATATATATATATATATATATATATATATATATATACATATATATATATATATCAGGTTAGGGAGAAAATTTAACGTAAAAGTTTTGAACTTTAAAAATTTTGCTTCCTTTGTTTTTGGAAGTTACGTCGCCAGCCAAAGGGGCGTAACAATTGTGGCGACCTCGCCAGTATTCTGGAAAGTAGCACATTTGGGACATTGTTGGGTAGTTCGGCGCTGGGTTCGAGTTTTCAGTATTTGTTGTAGGAATACCTTTCTCCCCAGGGTAATCTATCATCATGGATAGTTTTGTTTTTTCACCAGCAGAATTTTTGGGATCTGTGGACTGTATAAGGCAGTTGCCTGTATTGACAAAGGCGTATTTGATCATTTGTGCTCGTTATCTTAACATTAATATTAAGAATTCAGATACTAGAGGACATATTTTGGAATTGGTTAAACGTAGGGTAGATCAAGAATTTGGTGAAGCAGAAAACTTAGTTAGGGAAAGTGAAAGTGAGTATGAGGATACAAATGGTTCTGGTGAAGTAAGTGTTGCAGCAGGAATGACTTTGATGATCCTCTTCGTACCGGAATTTTGTACGAGGGTCCCGCTAACATAAACACAGGGGTTAACAACACTATTAATCCCTTTGTGAACCCGAATAGCGCTGCTGTGGTTGAAATTCCCCCTATAGGGGAGGAGGCTAAGGATGACAAAGAGTTTAGGTTAACTTGTAAGAAATTAGTGGTAATGAGATGTGAGTTCGAAGAGAATGAGAAAGTCAGGAAGCATGAGAAAGAAAATGGCGGAGATAAGGTTGGAAATGGCTCGGTTAACTGGAAGTGATAATTTGGTTAGCTCCTAATCCTGCATTTCCAGAGAGATTTAATATGAGTGCGGCATTAAAGTTGGTGCCTGTTTTTTGACGAGGCAAATGTTCCTGAGTTTTTCAGGGCATTTGAGAGAGTGGCGTCTCGTTTATCTTGGCCCTCCGACATGTGGACCTTGTTGATACAATGCCGTTTAGTAGGCAAGGCTATTAAAGTCTATAATGCTCTAGATGAGGTTGTGGCTAGAGATTATCATAAGGTAAAATCAATAGTGTTAAAGGCTTATGATTTAGTTCCCGAGGCCTACCGACTTAAATTCAGAAATTCAGTTAAAACATCTGCTGTTTCACTTGTGGAGTTTGCCCTGAATGAAGCAGGAACAATTTGACGATTGGATGAAAAGCCAGATTGTATCCTTGGCTGGTTTAAGAGAGTTAATTCTTATGGAAGAATTCAAAAACATGTAGTAAGGAGTTGAGGTGTACCTCGAGGAGGTTAAGGCTGTAGAGGTGAGTCAGGCCGCTCAGATAGCGGATGAATTGATGCTGACTCACAAATCTGAGTCAGGGGACGTAAATGTTCGCAAACCAAGATAACCCCCTTTCAGGTACACTAATAATCCCAATTCTTCTTTCAGGAATAATTCTAATAATTCTTCCAGAAATAACTATAATGATAACTCCGCTAACAGATATCAGAATGATGTTCGATCTGTTGGTCAGTATAAGACAATGGGTAACAATGAGTCTCGTGGTCCTAGGATGGATAATGATCCCGCACTTTTAACAATGGTAATAGAAGGTTTAATAATAATAGGAAGTTTAATAATAATAATAGGAATGCAGGTAATAAGGTATGTTTTTGGTGCAATAAAATCGGACATTTCCAGGCACAGTGTAATGCTCGAGGCAATATCTCCAACGGAACAATAACATTCGAAATCGGTATCATTCATTAATGATAATTCTGTAGTAGTTCCTGTTCCTGGTCCTAAATATAACGAGGTGGTGAAAGATGGTCTTGGTAATAGTAGTGCTAGTGCAGTAGATAAACCTGAACCTAATCAAATGTGACTGAAATATGACAAGTATATATGGCCCGGCAAGGTAATAACTGATAATGATTCTTGTTGTAAGATTTTAAGGGACACTGGGTCTGCCCGTTCCCTTATATTGAAGAGTTCTCTGAGTAATATGGTGGAACCCTCAAGGAAATTATGTTGTATTGAGTGGTTTCCCCAACACGGTATTGTCTGCTCCCTGGTGGAGGTTAGGTTGAAATTTCCTGGTTATGACCATTTGACAGAGTTAGCGGTTGTAGATGTACTGCCTGTACCGGGTATCGACGGTATTTTGGGTAATGACATGCTAGATGCTGAGGGTCGCGAAATATTCCCAATACTGTCGGTCCATGCTTACCCAGTGGCAGTGACAACCCGGCGCTGCGAAGCAAGAGCCGCTAATCTGATCCAGGAGGATAATGAAGATGACTTGTTGTTAAATAGTTTAGAAGTAGATGTAGAAGCGACCGGGTCTGTAGATAGTAGTGGTGGTAGTACCTCTTTAAAACCTGATTGGGATAGGTCAGTCTTTATAAATGCACAGAAGCAAGAATTTAACTTTGAATTGGGTGATGATTCGGACTTAACTAAGCCTAAATTTATATTAATTAATAGTTTGTTGCATAGGTTGAGTCGTCCTACTACTGATAATCCGAATCAGACTACCAGAATTGAGCAAATTGTTGTTCCTCATTTTCGTGATTTTGTATTGAATATTGCTCATCAAGATTCTTTTTCAGGTCACTTCGGTATAGGAAGACCTTTCAGAAATTAGCTGAAAAGTTTTGGTGGCCTGGATTAAAATCCTCTGTGAAGAAATTTGTAAAGGAGTGTGAAATTTGTCAGGTTATGGGTAAACCCCTAACAACTAATCCCTAAAAGCCCCACGCAAACCCTATCCCTGCGATTGGGGTTTTTCAGAGATAGTGGTGGATGTGGTTGGTCCGCTTCCCAAGACCAAGTCAGGTTGCATGTATATGCTTACGGTAGTAGATAGAGCCTCTAGGTTTCCTGAAGCGTTTCCTTTGCGACAGATTACCTCAAGAGTAGTATTTGAAAAACTAATTGATTATTTTCTAGGTATGGTCTTCTCGAATAATTCAAACTGATTGTGGTACAAATTTTACCAGTAAGGAATTTCGGGTAAGTGTGCTGAACTGGCCATTCAGCACATTACTAGTGTACCGTATCATCCTGAAAAAGTCAAGGGGTGGTGGAAAGGTTTCACCAGACCCTTAAATCAATTTTAAAGAAGCATTGTTACGAGCAAAAACATGAATGGATAAGGCAGGCCTCTCAAATTTTTTGCCCTTTCAGTAATCATCCAAATGTGTCCCACAGGTGTTGCTCCATTTGAGTTGGTTTTGGACATAAAATTCGTGGACCGTTGAATATTCTTTGTGAAATACTGAGTGGGAGACATAAAGGAAAATGAAAAATTGATTATATGTATAATTTACAGGCGAAGTTGAGTAATGCTTGGAAGTTCGCCCAAGAAAAATCTGAGTTCTTCCCAGGCAGCAATGAAAAATATTTTGATAAGAAAGTTAAAGCACGCCCAGTTTGACCCAGGAGAATTGGTGTTGGTTCTCAGTACAGACCCTGATAATTTTCTGGATCCTAGATATAAGGGCCTTGGAAGGTTTTGAGAAAATTGTCAGAGGTCAATTATGAAATTGAAGCTCCAGGTACTCGGCGCAAGTGTAGAATTTTTCATATAAATAGGTTGAAGACTTATCATTGTAAAAGTGTGGATCCTCTTGCAATTGTTTATGAACCTGTTGTTACTAATAATATTGTTTTACCTCCAGATGATTGTGATGACTTAATGTGTCAGGTACCCTCAGATGCTTTGATGGGCAACATGCAAAACTTAGAGGTGTTACTGAGGGATTAAATCATTTGGATCATAATCAAAAGGCAGATGTACTTAATTTAATACATTCATTTCCAGACTTGTTTTCAGGACCCCAGGTCAAACTCGTTTTCTTAGCCACGATGTCGACGTGGGAAATGCTTCCCCATCAAACAGAAAGTCCATGCAGGTTAAATCCCACTAAGAGAGCTATAGTGGAGGCTGAAATTAAGTACATGCTCGATCACGACCTCATTCAACCTTCGGTAAGTCCATGGAGCTTCCCAATTGTCTTGGTAAAGAAGCCTGATGGGAGTTTCAGGATGTGTGATGAACTACCGTAAGGTGAATGCACATACAAAAAAATGACTCATTTCCCTTACCTCGAATTGATGATTGTCTCGATCAAATTAGGTCTGCCCAATTTATCACAAGTTAGATTTATTAAAAGGGTATTGGCAGGTCCCTTTATCTGGTAGGTAAACCGTGAAGTCTCTGCCTTTGTAACACCTTTTGGTCTGTACGAGTGCAAGGTAATGCCTTTTGGAATGAAAAATGCAGCTTGTACTTTCAAAGGTTAATGAATAGAGTTATATGTGGTCTTGAGGGAACTGAAATTTATATTGACGACCTTGTGGTCTATAGTAATGATTGGAAAAACTCATGAAATTAGGTTAAAGAAAGTTTTTGAAAGGTTGAGAGCCGCGGGTTTGGTTATAAACTTAGCCAAGTGTGAGTTTGGCAAAGCTAAGGTTGTTTTTTTTTAA
>NC_089741.1:78140771-78143271 GCF_040412425.1 Macrobrachium rosenbergii | reverse complement strand
AATTGTTTGTTAAGAAACATGCGAGCTTTTAAAAAACAAGTTCTGTGGGAAGCAATTATTCACAAAATATGCAGAAAGGAAACCAATTTCTTGATGGAAGGATTGCCAGTTCGATGTAATAAAAAGCCCTGTGGAGGAGAGTAAAAATAGAGTTCAGTTTAAATTCATAAAAACAAGAACTATAGTAATTGGATCCTAAACCAGTAAAAAGTCTTCTTTCTAAAAACAGAAGTATTAAAAAATCCATTATTCTAGTAACAAGAACGTCTAGGAAAGGCAACTGATTGTTCACCTCTTTTCTACAGTAAACTTAATGTTATTATGTTTAGTATTAACATATGCTAAAACGAGTCAATATCACAATCATTCTTAAATAAGGCAGACCTCCCCATCAATATACCTACCATAAAAGTGGGTGGAACCTAAGTGGACATTCATCTAACATGCGCTCTTCCAGCGAGCACATTGTTGGCAAAAGTAGGACCCAAAGGAGAGCCCATGGCTGACTAAAAATGATTTTACTCTTGGCAATTCTTACTCTTTTAAGGATAAAGTTTTATTACAGGACGCTAATTTTAAAATGGCCAGTTTAGATGTTGAATCTCTTTTTACTAATGTTCCTGTGGAAGAAACTATCGATATTATCTTACATAAACTTTTTCCTGAACCAGATTCTGTTTTTAACAATTTTAATCGTACGTCTTTTAAAACTCTTTTAGAAGTGGCAGCGCTGGACACCGCCTTTGTTTTTGATAGCAAACTTTTTAAACAAACTGACGGTGTAGCCATGGGCTCTCCTTTGGGTCCTACTTTGAACATCTTCATGTGCTCGCTGGAAGAGCGCATGTTAGATGAATGTCCACTTAGGTTCCACCCACTCTTTTATGGTAGGTATATTGATGACACCTTCGCCTTATTTAAGAATGATTGTGATATTGACTCGTTTTTAGCATATGTTAATACTAAACATAATAACATTAAGTTTACTGTAGAAAAAGAGGTGAACAATCAGTTGCCTTTCCTAGACGTTCTTGTTACTAGGAATAATGGATTTTTTAATACTTCTGTTTTTAGAAAGAAGACTTTACTGGTTTAGGATCCAATTACTATAGTTCTTGTTTTTATGAATTTAAACTGAACTCTATTTTTACTCTCTCCACAGGGCTTTTTTATTACATCGAACTGGCAATCCTTCCATCAAGAAATTGGTTTCCTTTCTGCATATTTTGTGAATAATTGCTTCCCACAGAACTTGTTTTTTAAAAAAGCTCCGCATGTTTCTTAACAAACAATTCGTGAATATCGCCAAACCTTGTACAGTACCAAAATTAGCTTTTATGCCAAATTTCCATTTTTACATGATGATTCTTTTTGACAAAGGTTCGTTAAATTGTTCATAAACATTATGGTGCCATTAATCTAAAATTAATTCCTAAAAATCCACTAACGATTGGTTCCTTTTTTCAGATACAAAGATCGATTAAACCCTTTTGACCTCTAACGTGGTATATAAGTATACTTGCCCTAAATGTAACTCTGGGACATATGTCGGATCCACGAGAAGGTTATTGAGGGTCAGAATCGACTCTCATCGGGGATTAAGTTTTCGGACTGGCTGTAGGCTCTCCAATCCCGAGCATTCAAGCATAAGAAACCATTCGAAAAATTTGTAAAACATATATTGATAGAAACGATTTCTGTATCATAGGCCAAACAACTAATGTATGCGAACTGCCTATCCTGGAATCATTATTTATTAAACAACTAGTTCCCAGTTAAATACCCAGACCTCCTCCACTCAGCTGTACCTGAGTTAACTCTTCTTATGCATTCTGTCTTCTGCCTTCTTGGTATAAGGTTGGTTAGCGGTCTTTGATTTTGCTTCTATGTTTTTTTTTTTTTTTTTTTTTTCGTTTTTTTATCTTGTATTTTTAACTGTGAAGTATTTTATGGATTTTATTGATTTTAAGAGCAATTTTTAAAGTAATTTTATTCATTATTTAACAGATTCTGATGATGTAATAAAGCTTTTTATTACGAAACGTTGGAAATAAAGAATTATGTAGAGATGAATACGTTTCCATGGTCCACCTTCGCGCTAATATATATATATATATATATATATATATATATATATATATATATATATATATAGTATATATATATATATATATACCTCCCGCCCCCTTATATATGTTACAGTCAACATAATTTATGTAATTAAATCGTAATGACTGAAATTTCAGTCATCACGCCGAATGCACTTAGGGACATTTGATCCCCAGGAGCTAGTACTAAACACGGCGAAACAGTGAGTCACCTACACTGTATCGCCGGGATTAGTACTTAGTCCCTTGGGGGTCAAAGGTATTTCACCGTGTTTATTGCTAGCTCCTGGGATTGTCAAATGTCCCTAAGTGCATTACACATGATGACTGAAATTTCAGTCATTACTCTAAATGACTGATTACGCATGTTGACTGTAACATATATATATATA
>NC_089741.1:78120771-78123271 GCF_040412425.1 Macrobrachium rosenbergii | reverse complement strand
TAAAACATGTCTTTTTTTCTTAACTTCTCTCACTCTCTCTTTCGCCACGAACATGGAAAAGCAAAAAACAAGAACAAACTCCATGGGTGACGTACCTTGCTATGGGCACGAATAATAGATGGCGCTAAAATGACTGGAAAGCTTATTTGCTCAAATATTTACTTTTATATTAAATTTTCTTAAATTTTATTTATGTTAACAAAGGCAGGCATATGACACCCCCTTTCATAAAAAAAGATTTTTGTACAACAAAAGTCAAAGTTAGGAAATAAATTGCAAAACAAAGCAAACTAAACCAAATATCAAAGATTATGAGTCTAAGTACTTGTACTACTGAAGAAAATTCATTAAGAAAATAATTTAATCAGGAGAAAAGAAATAGATCAAATTAAATAGGCAATTATCCTAAAAAAATTATTATTGAGTTCTTGTAAGTAACACTAACAAACAGAGTGTCTGGTACCACACTGTCCTTTCTGGCACATGTTGGATGTTCAAGTCCCATTCCTGCAATATTAGACTCCACCTCATCAACCGGTGTTCTTGTTCTTAAACTGACTAAAAAAACAAAGGATTGTGGTCAGTCTTGACCACCGCAGGTGAAAGAACATTCGTTAAATATATCTAAAAATGTTCTAAGGCTGAAATCAAACTTAGAGCCTCCTTCTCTGTTGTGGAGTACTTACGCTGTGCATCTGTAAGTTTTTTAGAAAAGAAGGCCTGCTCTTCGAATTAAGAAAGTACAGCACCTATACCAAAATCACTCGCATCAACTGCCAACTGGAATGGCCTCTGGAAATCAGGAGCTTTCAGGACAGGAAAGTGAGTCAAACCCCCCTTCAATTGATCAAATGCCTTCTGGCATTCCTCATCCCACTGAAAGGACCATCCTTTTTTCAATAAATTAGTGAGAGGGTTAACAAGAGTAGCAAAGTTTTTCATAAACCTTTTGTAGTAGCCTACCATGCCGAGAAAATGACGAACAGCTCTCTTGTCATATGGCACAGGCAACTCTAGAATAGCTCTGACATTTGCAACTTTAGGGGCTGTCTTCCCATGACCTGCCTCATGGCCTAAATACAACACTTTAGCTTTACCAGTTTCACATTTTGTTAAATTAATGACTAGCTCTGCTTGACTAAGCACTTCAAACAGATTTCTTATCCTTTGAATATGAGTGTGCCAGTCATCACTGTACAACACAATGTCATCAGTGTATAGTACTACACTCTCAGGATAACCTACTAGGCGATTCTTATTCTCTGGAATGTAGCAGAGGCATTTTTCATGCCAAAAAGCATTACATTACAGGCAAACAATCCCTCATTAGTCACAAATGCTGAATTGTCCTTGGCCCTGGATGTTAATGAAACTTGCCAGTAGCCTTTCATTAGGTCGAACTTACTGATAAACTGTGCTTTAACTACATCAATACTGCAGTCCTCCATCCGAGGTAAAGGAAAGTTGCCCGTCTCTGTTACTGCATTAACTTAATGGTAGTCAACACACATGCAATACACACCATTCTCCTTCTTCACTAGTACTACTGGTGAACTCCATGGGCCGTGACTCTTCTCTATCAGATTGTATTGTAACATATACTCTACCTCTGTCCTTTTAATTTTCCTTCTTGATGGATTAGTCTTATAAGGTGCCTGCTTTATAGGCTTAGCTGTTGCATTTTCTATATCATGCTGCAGCACTGTAGTAAAACCTGCGGTGTCCTTGAATACCTGGGGAAAAGATTTTAATAACTCCACAATAGATTTCTTTTGACCTTCACCCACATGAGGCAACAAACTGGGTAATTTTATTGCCATCTCCTTATTATTTTTGGGCCATTCACTATGAAAGTCCAAACTGTCTTTCTCTATTCCTGCCTGTTCTAACAACAACATAGGTTTCTCCACTATTCTTTCGAGATAAGGCTTTAACATATTAACTTGGCAAAATTCGTATTTTTGTCGTCTGTAGGGAATTTCAACTTTCTTAGCTATTTTCCATGGTCCTGAAACCTTAGATCCTAGAGGATTACCAGGGTTAGGCTACAAAACTAATACACTTTCTCCTTCTTTAAAATCCCTTACTTTAGGTCTCTTATCAAAATTCTTCTTCATTTTACTTTGTCCTATCTCTAAGTTTTCCTTAGCAAATCTCCAAGCTGCACACAACTTCTCCCTTGACACTTAAAAATTCTAACCGGCTAATTTTAGGGCTGTTCTCTTCCCAACTTTCCTTAATAATGTCCAGTGGACTCCTTACCTTGTGTCCAACCACCAGCTCAAACGGTGAAAAACCCATTACATCACTTGGCAAAAATTTGAATACAAATAGTAAATAAGATATTTTTTTATCCCAATTCCTAGCATCTTCCCCACTTTTTAGAACTTGATGAAATCGTTCTATCTGGCCCTTACTTTCTGGATGGTATGGTGCAGAGGTTAAATGAACTCCCTACTCTTAAAATTACTCCCACAGTCTGACTGAACTGATTTTGGCA
>NC_089741.1:78113271-78115771 GCF_040412425.1 Macrobrachium rosenbergii | reverse complement strand
TCACCCATGTAAGAATGTTTTTATTTTCATGCTTGCTGGTGATGGTCTGGCCGTTTGCCGCCCGCTGCCGACTCCACCCGCGAGTGACGTGGAATCTTTGGATCGGACTCCAGTTTCAGTGTACATCGGTCCCGCTTTAGAGGATGTTTGGCACCTTTTCTTCTGAAGTCAGATACTCAAGATTTACGTCTGTGACACTTCCTTGGCACCCCTTCTGCTTGTTTGGTGGTGCAAACTACTTTGCCACCCTATGAGCCGTGTGCTGTGTTGGCATCTTCATTTATTGACTCTGGTCGTAGGTGGCACCCCCACCCTTATGCCAAGCATTACTCTTGTGCCCTGCCGAGTGTCCTATGTGGTGTTGCTGCACCTTTCGTGTGCCCTCGCCTTCAGACTGCTAACATCCTGGGATCATTACGGGGCCTCCCAGCGCCGAAGAAAAGCCTAAGATCCACTTGATTGTGTTCAGAAACTTATCTTACCTTTTCTCTCTTTCGGACGCTCCGTATACACAGTGTTAAGTGTGGTTTGGATTCGAGGACGACACTCCACTGTAGCACTCATTTGTTTACTTTTTGTGAAAGGACGATTTATCGATCGACAGTGTATTTGTATATATATATATATATATATATATATATA
The DNA here is from genome assembly GCF_040412425.1 of Macrobrachium rosenbergii. Lineage (NCBI taxonomy): Eukaryota > Metazoa > Arthropoda > Malacostraca > Decapoda > Palaemonidae > Macrobrachium > Macrobrachium rosenbergii. The sequence continues at coordinate 78,115,129 of NC_089741.1, read as the reverse complement.
TATATATATATATATATATATATATATAGGCAGGAAAAGAAGGGCATAGGACACATAGAACCAGTACATACATTTATTCGTCTACGCGTTTCTTGACCGTGGTCACATCATCAGGACATCGTCAGGAACGTAGACGGGTAAATGTATGTAATTCAGTTCTTCTGCCCTTCTCCTAACACTACTATAGTGCCACTCAGTGTGTGGATTATATATATATATATATATATATATATATATATATAATATATATATATATATATATATATATATATATATATATATATATATATATATATATATATATATATATATATATATATATATATGTATATGTATATATATATATATATATATATATATATATATATATATATATATATATATATATATATATATATATATATATATATGTTAATAGTTTAATTAGGCTGAAGAGGATATTTTCTATTCTGTTTCCTTCTATCATGTGTTAGCGTAATTTACGCCCAGGTACCTGTTTTTTTCTACCCTCTACTTATTCCTGTCCCTTTATCTTGAGTGAAAGTTAGCTAGGCGAATGGTGGTTGTTTGTGTAATGTTTTGCGAGTGTGTCTTTTCCTCCCTCGTTCCAGTTTTCAAGGGGAGTTTCTTTGTAGTTTAAGTTGGGTTACTGTAATAAACGTGTTTGTTAATTCGTCCAGTGTGTTCTTGACCTCCTCCTTTTTGAGATATTTGCCCTGAATTGTTTATTATCTGACAGTAGCCTACCAAGTATCATACTGGTACGAGCTAATAATCAGGAAAAGAACCTGAACATGCCGAGAACCCATGATCTGTGGTTCCTTACAATATATATACTGTATATATATATATATATATATATATATATATATATATATATATATATATATATATATATATATATATATATATATATATATATATATATATATATATATATATACATATAGTTCTCCATTGGAGGGTGGGTAGAGCTCTTGGCTAGCACGCTGTTGGCCCAAAGTTCGACTCTCCTACCGGCCAATGAAGAAATTAGAGGATTTTATTTCTGGTGATAGAAATTCATTTCTCGTCATAATCTGGTTCGGATTCCACAATAAGCTGTAGGTCCCGTTGCTGAGGTAAACAGTTGGTTCTTAGCCATAAAATAAATATAATACTTCTGGCCAGCCCTAGGAGCCTGTTAATCAGCTCAGTGGTCTGGTTAAACTAAGATATACTTAAAAAGTATAGGTGTGTATATATATATATATATATATATATATATATATATATATATATATATATATATATATATATATATATATATATATATATATATATATATATATATATATATGTATATATATATATATATATATATATATATATATATATATATATATATATATATATATATATATATATATATATATATATATATATATATATATATATATATATATATTAGTAGCAGTATCAAATTCAAAGTTTAGTGGGAAAAAGACAACACTACTCCTTTTGTTGATGTATTAATAATTAGAGACACGACAAAATACAAATTTACCGTATACAGAAAACAAACTTTCTCACTTACATACATACGTACACTATTTCAGTTATGATGACAGATCAATGAAGATCTTCGTAGCCAGTAATTTATTATTAAGAGCTTACGGATTTGCTCCCCGGATTTCCTGGAAAAGGAATTTGAACTTAACCGTAGGCAGCTGTTATCTTTGATATGCCTTGACCATATAATTCAGAAAGCGATACATAAAGCTAACACAGTATTCTATCATCCCCCGCAAAACAAGACTAGAGAGACTCCTAACAATAAAAAATAAAATCCCACACCTATACAGTATAAAGAAATTGA
>NC_089741.1:78105771-78108271 GCF_040412425.1 Macrobrachium rosenbergii | reverse complement strand
AAGGATAATAATATAAATTATTCAATCCAGATATCCAGGAATTATGATTCAAGCTTTTATTAGAAATGGAAACTGATGAATCAAAGACAAAGCATTTACATGATAAAGGAAAACTTCAAAATCTAAAGTCATGCAATACACGAATATAAAAGCATACACACATAAACGGACACACATACGTGCGCAGTATATTATATATATATATATATATATATATATATATATATATATATATATATATATATATATATATATATATATATATGTGTGTGTGTGTGTGTGTGTGTGTGTGTGTGTGTGTGTGTGTGTGTGTGTGTAGAATCTACTGGTCACTTTACCAGACACATGTAATCTGGTTTCGCTTCCCATGACCGGCGTTCACAGGTTCTTCAATTTCTTCCGTTTGGATACATTCTGGCTTCAGTAGTTACAAGCATATCCAAAAAGCAATGAAGAAGAAATAGAATTTACCAGGGCATTGTGACCATTAGAATTATATATATATATATATATATATATATATATATATATATATATATATATATATATATATATATATATATATATACACACACACATACACACACACACACACACACACTACTGGGGCACACACACACATATATATATATATATATATATATATATATATATATATATATATATATATATATATATATATATATATATATATATATATATATATATATATATATATATTATATATATATATATATATATATATATATATATATATATATATATAAATATATATATATATATATATATATATATATATATATATATATATATATATATATATATATATATATTGATAGTAGAAGGTTCACTGACCACACAACACACAATCTCAGCTTATCACAGTATTCACAATACCCAATACTAAATCCACAATGGGTAGAATAATACCTAACTTTATAAGGTGTGCAAACTCAGTTCAAGGGAACAAAGAAGATGCCAGGAAAAAACTTAATTTTAATACATAAATGGCAGACAGAAATTATTCCTGAACCTCGTTAATACACAAAATCAGTATGAATCACACACCTCTAACTAACTCTAGAGAAAACACTTACACAATTGAAGACAGACCTCAACACACTTATACCAAAAAAGAAGGGGTTCCAGAAAGGAGGAGAAAAGCCAAAAGATAGAATACCCTACCATGATTCACTTTAAATTCAATTCACTAATAACTCCTCAGTAGTTAATTAATTCCCCTCAAATGTCAGGGGAGAATCTCCCGGTGGCATGGTATCACAGGATCCACTCTGGCAGAGGTGGATAATAGATAATCAATAGGTCCAAAAAATATGTCAGCAGTGGACTGGAGGTCGTAATCATACATTATTAATGAATGGATAATTACATTACCATGGGAAAGAGAGTTCCCCTCTGCTGGTACTGAACCAGGGGTGCTGAATGACAAAGTCATAGCTAAGTAATCCTTATAGTGATAAGACAAAGTCATCTAATAAGAGCTACCCATCCAAAGCAGGAATCAAAATAACAGATAACAGCAGCAACGGCAGTAATCATAGTCAACAGCAGCCTCTCTATTCTCAAGGTCCAGCCCACGACTCCCTGGTCTTTCATAGAAGAAACCACTGCCCTTCTGCAACAGGGAGAGAGGGGGTGGGGGGAATTACTATGTCGTCAATGTAGCTGACACACCCCTCCAGACTGTAAATTAACTATTCATTAACCTTTGAAAAGTGGCAGCAGCATTCTTCATGTCGAAGGGAATAACCTTACAGTACACTGGAATAAACCTTGCAGTGTTATGAGAGTAGACAAGGCCCTTTCCTGCTTCAGCAGAGGAACTTGCCAATAACCTTTCAGAAAGCCGAATTTACTAATATATTTAGATTTATCCATACGATCAATACAACCCTCAGTTTGTGGTGATGGATAACAATCCGACTTAATCACCTAATTCACTTTATGATAACCAAACCTTACCTGAAATCCCCATCGGGTTTCTTTACCAATAAAACAGGTGATGACCAAGGACTTCTGCTAGGTTCAATCAAATTGTTTTTTAACTTATAGTCAACCTCTATTGTAACAACCTCATTTTTGAAAGGATTCAACCTATAAAGAGATTGTTTTGCAGGCTTGGCATCACCTATATTTACGTCATGCTCCATATCCAAAAACAACTCTTTATAACCAAACACCAATCTTTCTAAAGACCTAAATTTTTCATTACTCAAATATGAACTCAAACTATTAAAATTTTGTAGGCAACCCTTACTATCTGAAATCCAGTTATTTCCGTCTCCACATTTATCATCAATATTTTCTTCTGAAAGGAAAAAGTATTATTATCAGACACAACGGCATCCCCATTGGTTGCCACAGGAATAACTTTCTCTTGTTCCCTATAGGCCTTTAACATATTTATGAGACAAAGTTGAATAGGCTTCCTTCTTTCAGGGGTCTCTACTAAATAATTAACACTGCTAACCTTTTTCAA
>NC_089741.1:78080771-78098271 GCF_040412425.1 Macrobrachium rosenbergii | reverse complement strand
TACACACACACACACACACACATATATAAATATATATATATATATATATATATATATATATATATATATATATATATATATATATATATATATATATATATATATATATATATATATATATATATATATATATATATATATATAAAAACTTGTAAGATTTTTCGCTCCTGGTGAGTTAAGTTTAATAATATACAGATCAGTGAGAAGACCGGAAATCATTTATTCTTTTATTTACACCAACGTTTCAGGGAATCCTTTCCCATCTTCAGGGCTATAAGGTATTAATTTTTACTATATCAAAAACTATGCTAAAATAAGGTAATAATTATAAGAAACCTAGTTTTTTTAATATAACATTCATCAAGCTATAAGTAAAAAAAGACTACAAAGCGACTCTCATCTAAAAATATATTAAAACTGAGCATAATTCAATGAAATAACAGATAAAAAAATAAATAAATAAATAGATAAATAATAAAGGAAAGGGTTTTGTCGGACTTATTGTTAAAAGGTTTGGCTGCTAACTGATGGAGAACAGAATAGTCAAAGACGATGTCAGAGAAAATAAAAAAAAGGGAGAGAGAGAGAGAGAGAGAGAGAGAGAGAGAGAGAGAGAGAGAGAGAGAGAGAGATGTGAGTAATAGGCAGTTCGGCAAAATGTAATGGTGTGGAAGAAGTATGGTTGTTTAAGAAAGGCGACAGTTTCTTGATGTAAAGAGATTCTAAAAGAAGGAGCGAAAGGCAATCGATAGTTTGACAGAGTACTTTGAAATTATTGTTCCTAATGTCAGTTTTACATGAGTTCTAATGATTCCTTATGGCCAAAAATTCTTTTGATTTTAAAATGCAGCCAGTGCCATAACTGACATCTCTATGGGAAACGATGCTGACTTTCAGTAAGCGTCGGGTAGATCCGACGTAATTTCTAAAATTACATTTTGGACAAGTATAATCATAAACAACGAAAGAACGCATCAACTCCGGAAGGGTGTCTTTGAAATTTAAAAAGTCTGCCTATTGTTAACGGGTTATTGAACACAAACTTGAAATTAACATATGGGTACACGTCTAAAGGCTGTATTTTTTACGTATTGCAATGGAAAATACATTAATTTCTTTGGAACTTGAGGACACAACAAACCGGCCTGATAATTGTTCTTTAAAAGCTTTTTAACAATTCTGTCAAAGAGGTCAGAAGGATAATAATTATTCTTAAGAAATGCTTTAAGAAATGATACTTCATTGTGACAACTATTCCAGTCTGAACACAGGGAATAGGCCCTGTATAAAAGTGTCTTTACTGAATTCAGCTTAAATGTCAAAGAGCAGTTACTAAAGAAGTTAAGACCCAAACCAGTGTACGCCTTTTCCTTAAAAAATATCTGAGAAATCTCCCATCACACGTGAAATAATTATGTCTAAGGAAGGTAAATTATTATTTGATCACATTTCCATCGTAAACCTAATATTCTCATGAAAAGTGTTGACAAACTCTAAAAACATATTAGCATGGGATTTTTCTTTAAATAATAAAAACGTGTCATCTACAGATCTATAAAAAATGGGCCGAAATAACTCTGGGCATTGTCTAAGAAACAGTTCTTCGAGGTGGCACATAAATATTTTGGCGAATGTAGTACCCATTGCCATACCATCAACCTGTTTATATAACTTTTTGTTAAAAACAAAGTAGGCATCAATTACTGCAAATTACCTGAGTCATGAAGATACAAATATCGCTTAATATCAAATTCACGCAACCTCAGGAATATCCCGGATGGGGAATTATCACCGAAGGGTAATTTATAAGTGATAAATTGACTGGTACTGCCTAGTCTCGAACCCACGACATAGATACTTATCCAGCGACTCCAGTAGACGTTCTACCCACTGAGCTATCAAGAGAGGCATAAGTTAATGCCAAGTCTAGTGTACTTTATTTACCCGTCGAGAGTGGGGAAATTGTACTTGGCTTCGGCATTAACCCACCTCCACAATGATAGTTCTTTGGTACGTTTGGAAAATGCAGCTCTTTTTATGAAATTTTTATCACACTGTGATTTATTTACAATCATGAAGCTACAAATGTCGCTTAACATCAAATTCACGCTACGTCGGGAATATCCCCGATGGGGAATTATCACCGAAGGGGAATTAATAAGTTTCGGTAGGGAAAAGCTTCCTAAGTATAATTTCTATTGTTTCGTTGAGGGGCACGTTCGTAAACAGCGACTCAACATCGAAACTCGACAGTACCAGTCCATTTATCACTTATTAATTCCCCTTTGGTGATAATTCCCTATCGGGGATATTCCCGAGGTAGCGTGAATTTGATGTTAAGCGACATTTGTAGCTTCATGATTGTAAATAAATCACGGTGTGATAAAAATTTCATAAAAAGAGCTGCGTGTTCCAAACATACCAAAGAACTATCATGGTGGAGGTGGGTTAATGCCGAAGCTAAGTACAATTTCCCCACTCTCGACTGGTAAATAAAGTACACCAGACTCGGCATTAACTTATGCCTCTCTTGATAGCTCAGTGTCACTGGAGTCACTGGATAAGTATCTGTGTCGTGGGTTCGAGACTCGGCAGTACCAGTCAATTTTTCACTTATAAATTCCCCTTTGGTGATAATTCCCCATTGTGGATGTTCCCAGATATCATGAATTTGATATTAAGCGACATTTGTAGCTTCAAGATTGTGTATAAATCACGGTGTGATAAAAATTTCTGTACACACACACACACACACACACACACACACACACATATATATATATATATATATATATATATATATATATATATATATATATATATATATATATATATATATATATATATATATATATATATATATATATATATATATATATATATATATATATATATATATATATATATATATATATATATATATATATATATATATATATATATATATATATATATATATATATATATATATATATATATATATATATATATATATATATATATATATATATATATATATATATATATATATATATATATATATATATATATATATATATATATATATATATATATATATATATATATATATATATATATATATATATATATATATATATATATATATATATATATATATATAATATTATTACAATTTTAACCTGGAAACGCTTACCTTGGAGCCGGTTATAGACTCAGAACGTGTTTACTTTTACTTACCACTTGAAAATTCCTTAGTTCTGACTGCAGTTGATTCAGGTAATTGTAATATTCAAAGAAAAGTGGGACTTTTACTGAGCTGAGGCTCTACTCACAAAGCAGTTTTGTAAGTAAACAAATTACAAATTAAGGTTTTAAAATTATGTATATTTACATTCCAAAACAATCAGAAGATGAGATTAAATTTAGACAGGTATATAAGACCTGGGAAATAAGTAAAATACAAAGTTATGTACAGATAAATGCTTCGCAGATATGTCCGTCTATGATGCTGCTGATCCTGACGTCGTGGGGTTCACGACACGCAAGGCACATTCAAGGAGGGATTCCACTGATAACACTCTCTTTGGAATGGAGAGATTAAAAAGTTAAAGGCCAGTAGGGGTACAGAGAAAAAAGCACAGGACAAGGCGGTGCACTGATGGTGCCAAAGATGCACTGAACATGTAATTTTATGTAGTCACTCGCACACTGGAATTTACGTAACACTGCACTGACAAAGGCAAGGCTGATGTGAAACACTGGCACTTGAAAATAAGGTAGGAAGTTCAGTGAGAGAATTCAAACTATGTGACTGAATGTAAGAAACTTTGTAAACAGAGCACTTTACCTTGAAGAAGAGGTGGCTTTGGCAGGGAATGGCTTTGGAGGAGGCCTTAAGGAGCTCGCTATTAATAAGACTGAGGCCCGGTAAGGTGGACCTCATGGAGGGGCATGGCCCTCTGAGGGAGGCAGGAGGCAAGGTAGAGGAATGTGTGTTGATTGTATCCAGGCGTGTCTCTGACCTCTCGTTCCTAAGGTCGGTCCTTTTAAGCCCTCAGTTCTGGAATTAGGATATTTTCCTGTCTAGATGGGGCTGGGGTCATTCCTCTGTGCATATGCATCATTTTGATTCAGGGCCACCGTGTGGTCAATCAAGACTGCATGATGCTATGGGGCCCTTGGCTCTTTCTTAATCCGCATTGCCGGTTCTATTCTGCATCTGGCCAAGGCTCCGCGTTCTGAAACAAAGGATATTCCGGCAGTCACATGTTTACAGAGAGAGAGAGAGAGAGAGAGAGAGAGAGAGAGAGAGAGAGCCTTTAAAGGATTCAGGGAGGAGCTAATATTTCCTGCCCTGGTTCTAAGCAAAGCACAGTATTTTTCTTATTAAGGATTCTATATAAACGCTTTGGAAGGTTGGTTGCATGGGAAGATATAGCAACACCCCGCCTAAGCTGCCATCTTGCACCTTCATTCGGGTGTGGATGTCTGCCAATCCAAGCAATTTAGCTGACAGTGCTTCATGTTACTTTACTTTTCTCTTTAATAGCACTCTTGTGATTTCATTAAACTAAATTTCTCTGCCTCATAGGAGATATTTGTAAAATTTACTTCACATTGAATTTAATGTTTTACATTAATTGCAGAGTAAAAGAAATGGTTTTAATATTAAATTACTGTTACTTTTAAACATGAATTTGTTAAAGAAATATGAGTAAATTATCGTAATTATTAAAATACAATAAATCATAAGCTACTGTTATTCTAGAACAGTAACTGTTTCAAATATAAGAAAGGTATCGTAAATATTAAAATAAAATAACTTTAAGTGATTTCCTTAAGGTAAATCTTAAAATAATCATGCACTTAACTCTTAGTAGTAATTTTTACACAGTCAAAGACATGCAGTTGGTTTCCCTTAATGAAGTATACATGGTCTTAAGTTAGGTGTTGCCACCTTGAGATGACGGCACAGTGCCAGACTGTGGCCAAGGGTGACTATGGGGATGAAGTTAAGTACAATGAAGGAATGAAGGACAGACAAGTATGCAAAGTCCATGGGCTTTGCAAGTCAAAGACTCGGGATTTAAATTGCAAGGAGAATAAATGACAGATGCAGGAATAAGTAAAAGTTATGATTAATATACCAGAATTACATTCCTCAGCCAATGAGAGACTGCTAGGTTCATTTCTTAGCCCCAAAAGGCATTAAAAGGCAGTCAGAGGGCGCGACACCTCTGGTAGAAGCATCTGTCAATGATGGTAATGGCACTGTGCTGGGAGTGGCACTCATGCTGTCGAGGCTTGATGGCTCTGTCATATTCAATTTAAAAGGTACCATGCCATTGTAGGCATGAGAAAGAAGTCAAAGAACTTATGGTATCTAAAGAATCTGGCAATTGCACTCTGCATTGGTAGAGTGGGATGCAAAGTAAAATAAGGAGCCATTTATAAGGCTTTATACAAAAGGATTCATGAATGGGCAAGATTGCCAAGAAAATATTAAATTAAGAGACTGGAAAGAAAAGAAAAAAAGAAAAACTTTTAAAAACGATAAAAGGAAACATTACAAGAAGTTAAATCACAAAGTTATAAGAAGAATAAACAGGGAAGGAACCTGGCATCCTCCTCTGGATACAGGTGCCAAAGTTCTTCGTAAGATAAAGGTGAGACACTGTACGAAGGGCACTAGTGCAAGGAGAGCCCAGTGGCTCTCACTGGGCTACCTGGAGTTGTCTGGACCCATGATCTTTCTTCTTTGGATCTCCTAGGTAGAGGAATCGCTGGGACTGAGTCTGAGGAAGACGTAGAAGTGCCACACATTCCAGCTTCTTAGACAGCCAAAGCAGGGGCATTTGTTACAAGCTCAACTACCAATCGTCACAGTTCCTTAAGTTCATCGGCCATTTGAGACATGGCAGAATCCTTACTCATGGTCATACCTGCGGGGGATTGCGAAAGAGAGGAAGAGGTCGTGGTGTGTGTGAAAGGCTCGTAGGTTACCATGACCAGCTCAGGCACTGCTTGCGAGGCTGCACCTTTGGGTGAGATTCTGCTGTGGTCGGAGGAATCCTGAGGGGACCCGAGTGAACTGTGGATTGTCTCTCACACCGCCACTGGTAGCAGTGCCAAGCCGGAACATAAGAGGCGACCTGGACTGAGATCCCTCGGAGGAAGATCTATGGTGTGCTCTGGCACTGGCACTGAAGCAGGCCCAGACTCAGGAACTAAATCGTGAATTCTTCGACATCTGCAAGGGGTGGAATGTGGCACTGTCCAGGACACTTAGGTGGCACTGGCAGAGGTTTTAAGTCAAGTTTGGGATCTCTAGAAGGGTGTACCCTGGTACTGCACTAGGGCAGGGCCTGGCACTGGAATCTGATTTAGCAGGGCCCAGACAGTCGAGACTGTAGTAGCCCAGCACTGCTCAGGGCACTCATGTGGCACTAGCAGCGGGTTTAAGTCAGGTCCTTGAGGACTCTTGGTTTTTTATCTAGTTGTGGATGGGCTAGGACCCCTGGATTTTTGTAAAGTAGGAGGGGACCGAAATTCCTGTCTCAGGTGGAGGTCATAGCCTCCAGGAAGGTAAATAGTTACTGCAAGAGTGCAGCTTTTTCATTTTGGAGGTCTTGTGACCCTTAGCTTGATGGTGGGGAGAATCATCTTCGTTTGATTTATACCATCCATTGTGATAAGGTTACTTCTGTCAGTGATGGCCCCATAGGGGACCTTATCTTCCCTTATGAGGGAGATTTGCACGCCAGTGTCATCAAATACTGTGACCTGGTGGGCAGGGTACCAACCTTTGTGGGTGCTACAGATATAATACCTTCGGCTGGAGGGCCAAAGATTTTAGGTTTTGTAACTGCCAAAGCAATGGCTGGTGGTATTGTTTTACTAGGGCATTTTTCCCATAGAGTGGAGTGCCCTTGAACCTTACTAGCTGTGCAATAATTCCTGCTGTAATCTTTGCTTGGTACTGTTCCATTGGAGGGAGCAGGCCCTTTGTTGTTCATCCAACGGCCAGACATGGCTCGGTTTGGCAGTATCCCATTGGGGGACTTAGCAGGATTTTCTGGCTGATTCCCTACCTTCAAGCGGCACTGTTCCATGGGATGTCTGGTTCTCTTGAAGAACCCACACACAATGGGCTTCTGCGAATGTCCGTTCTTAGGCGGAGGGATGCCGGAGGTGAAAGAAGGAGGGCAGATCTTTCGTCCTTATGAGCTCACATGGGTGTGATGTGTGTCCCACATGTCAGCAAGGAGACAGCATTCTGATAGGGGCATGGGATACTTCTCATAGACGAGGCTGGCAAGTGCAGGAGGGGCGTAGTACAAAAAATTCTCTATTTTAAACCAGTCAAGGATGTCCTTTGCGGAGGAGGCGCCAAGGGACTCTAACCATTTATTGAGGGCCCTATCTGATTGGTACACTCAGTCAGACCAGGTCTGACCTGCTTCTTTTATCTGGCCTCTCCAGCACTGTCTCCAACATTCAGGGGTGATTTCATACACCTTGACAATCGCCTTCTGCACTTCCATCAGTTTTCGTTGATCATCCTCAGGGAGGGCGTTGAAGGCAACTAGAACCTTTCCTCCAAGGTATTTTCCCATGAGTATAAAACCTTTGGCGGGAGCGAGTGGATGCGGTCCAAAGACCATTTCCACCCAATCAAGCCACACCTCGGGCCCGGCCTCGGACCATTTGCGCATGAAGGTATGAGCCTGGTAGAATGTGGACAAGCCAGGGGCTGGAGAGGTGCTGGCAGTGCCAGTGTGGGCCATATGTAGCTCATGAGCCCACTGCTTCTCTTCCCATTCGATCCTGTCTTTTCTTTCTTGGTCTTCTCTCTTATCCTTTCTCTCTTGTTCTTCCCTCTTTTCCTTTCTTGTTCTTCTCTCCTATCTTTCTTCTCTTGTTCTTCCTTTTTTTCCTTTCTTTCTTGGTCATCCCTTTCATCCCTCTCCTTCTTGGCAGTATCTACCTTCTCTTGAACCCAGTCCATCAAGAGTTGTCCTTTCAATCTCAGCCCCTTCCCAAGCCCAGTGAATGCTTTATAGTCCTCAGCTTGTATGGTGTGGGTATTATAGGTGGTGTAGGACAATGTCTGGGAGGAAAGGGTGGGGGGGTGTTGTGAGGATGATCTGTATTAACAGCTAGTGGCACTCTTGGCTAGGTTCGTCCCTGGGAATCGAGCGTTTAAAGAATGGTTTGTTACTTGCACACTGACGAGGCCAGCTATTATTGCAAGGCTTAAGGGCGTTCAGGAGAACTCAGGTTTGCTCACAGAGAACTCAATTCTTAGGACTCAAGTTGTTTGTGATGAACGGTTTTCAATATGTCTAAAAGATGCAGGGATGGTCGAGGGTGTTCGAAATGAACAGATTCAGTGTGTCTGAATAAGACTCAAGTTTGTGATGGACAGATTTCAGCATGTCTAAAAAAGACTCAGGGGTGTTCAAATGAACATATTCAAGGTTGTTCTTGATGAACAGTTCTAGGATGTCTCAAAAGAAGTAATTTGTTCTTGTTGAATGTTTTCATAATATCTCCAAAGATGGACGTTTTGAGTTTATTTCACTCACGGATGTGGCTGGCTATAGCATAAAGTTAAGGGTTTGGTTTAGGGAGCCTTTGCCTATTCCTGAAAATCTGGGGTTTGTCCTGGAGTATGTAAAGAATTTTTGTTCACAAGGAACAGGGTTGGTTTGTCCCATGGGACTTTTCGGATTCAAGCGCAGACTTGGCCAGCTACCACGTGAATCTTGAGGCTTAATTTGGGGAGCATCTGCCCATTCACAAAAATCTGGAATTGTTGGTTCGTCTTGTAGGGCGGCGTTTATTTGCAGGGAACTGATTTTTTGGTTTTGTCTCATAGGATGTGATCTCAGATTCACGCATGGACTTTGCTGGCTATAGTGCAAATCCTGAGGCTTGGTTCAAGGAGCGTCTGCCCGTTCCCGAAAGTTTTGGTTCGCCTCGTAGGGCATGGTTTATTTGCAGGGAACTGATTTTTTGGTTTTGGTTTCCTCATGATAAGGAATTTTGAGGGTAGTTCCAATAGGGGTTAGGTTCAGGAACTCAGTGAGCATTGTAACACTTTGAAACAAAAAAACAAAAGATGTAGCGTAAACCTTACAATACAAAAAAGGTGGTAAGAGACACTGGGATACTAGCACAGAGGAGGTAAGGTTTACGTGAGGGTACAAATTGATGGCTTAGAAGACAGCCGTTTTTTGAAGTACTCCCTTAAGTATGCTCAAAAGAGTGATTAAGCAGGTTCATCATCGACGGATGGATAAATTACAAAGTTTACACTGAAAAATGTGTGTATTTTGCCTACGATAATGAGAGCCCTTTTCTTCAACCTGATATAAATGCAAAACTTAATTCTACCCTGCATGAGTGCCATTTGCCTAACTACATGTGCATATGAAATTTCTTCACTATTCTCAGACTACTTCGCACGTGACCAGAAAAGGGTATGTTTGCTCTGCTCGAGAAACACGTGGACTCGTTGTGTCTGGCCCAGTGGTTGACAGCGCAAGGTCATCAGGTACACACACCTGGACCGAGAGGGAAAATGGTGGCGTTGGGGATTTTATAAGACCGCACGATTATAAAAACATATTACATCACTTAAGGCTTATTTATAGAGGCACCCAACTATAAAAGTTTTCTCTCTAAGGCTTTATGAAAATTAGGCTGGGAATGACGTGAGGTGACCACGTGGCCACAGCAAAACTAAGCAAAACAAGAGATTAACACCAAAGATAAAATAAAAAAACCTTCTTACATTTCACAGGAGTATGGAGATTCCAACTTCCTACCTTCCTAAAAGAGAGAGAGAGACACAAGGGCCGGCGAGCAAAATTTTCTGGGCTAAGTCTGGGGTTCTTTCTCACGCCTTGGACATTTCTTGCATTTATGAATGAAATAGCGTGTGTTTTACTGACTGGAAAATAATTTGAATGAAATATAATTTATGATGTGCATGGCTTTATAGAGGAATTTAAACAAATGTAAATACTAAACAACATTATTGGCTCGCATGGCCCAAACAAAGTTTACGCCTCTTTTGAGATTTACTCGATAAGGAAGATTTATATTTTTGCCTAAGCAATTCCTAGCCTCTATGAGAGAGAGAGAAAGAGAGTAAAATCTTAACTCCACTGATACGATAATTCCTGGATAACCACATGGGTTCTAACACGTGCCTAACTAAAATTCCGAGATGACAAATTGTCCGGATAGCACGATGATGAAACATATTCACAATTTCCTTTTACAACGCTTCATAATACACTTTTCACTTTTCCTAGCTTGCATATGTGAAAGTCATGCAAGCTATCATGTGGTAGCTATCAAAATCTTGTATAAAGGTTAATAACTCTCTTCTCTATAACTGGGTTGCATGCATGTGACCTAATGTTTCCCTAATAGTATTTTCAGGCACAATTTTACTTCCTATCGTAACATAAATTAAAATATACCACTGTACTTACTGTGTGGAACCCCTTTGATTGTGTGCTTGCAGATAGCTGCAGTATTAGAAGAGGGCAAAGGATCAAGCTGCAATTGCAGACTGCAGGGATCTGGGAAAAAGAGGTCACCGATATTACAGTTTTAAACTGGGGAATGCTTACCATGAGCCAGTAATAGATTCAGAATGTGTTTATTTTACATACCACATGAAAATTCCTTAGTTCTGACTGCAGTTGATTTAGGTAATCGTAATATACAAAGAAAAGGGGGGTTTTACTGAGCTGAGGGCTCTGACTCACAAGGCAATTTTGTAAGTAAACAAATTAGGGTAAGTTTTAAAATTAAGTATATTTACATTAGCAAAACAATCAGAAGATGAGATGAAATTTATGCAGGTATGTAAGACCTATGAATTAAGAAAACTACAAGGTTATAAGCAGATATATGCTTCGAAGGTATGTCCGTCTCTATGACACTACTGATACTGGCGTGGTGTAGTTCACGATGTGCAAGGCACAGCCAAGGAAAGATTCCACTGATAACACTACCTCTGTAACGGAATGATTTACAAATTAAAGGCCAGTAGTGGCACAGCAAAATAAGCATAAGACAAGGCGGCGTACAGAGGGTGCCAAAGATGCCTTGAACATACAATTTCATGTAATCACTCGCACACTGGAATTTACATAACACTGCACTGAAAAAGGCGAGGCTGATATGAAACACTACAACTTGAAAATAAGGTAGGAAGTTCAGTGAGAGAATTCAAACAATGTGACTGAATGAAAGAACCTGTGTAAACAGAGAATTTACCTTGAAGAAGAGATGGCTTTGGCGTAGAATGGCTTTGGAGGAGGACTTAAGGGGCGCACTGGTAATAAGACTGAGACTGGGCAAGGTGGACCTCGTGGAGGGGCACAGCATTCTGAGAGAGGCGTGAGGCAAAGGAGAGGGATGTGTGTCTATTGCGTCCAGGTGTGTCTCTGGCCTCTCTTTCCTAGGGTCGGTCCTTTTAACCCCTCGGTTCCGAGGATACTTTCCTGTCCAGAGGGGCTGGCATTGTTCCTCTATGCATGCGCATCATTTTGATTCAGTGTCACATCGTGGTCAATATAGACTGCATGATTCTACCAGGGCCTCGACTCTGTCTTAATCTGCATCGCCACTCCTATTACGCCTCTGGCCAAGGTTAATCTTCCCACAGCTCCACGTTTTGAAACAGAAGATCTTCCGGCAGTCAAATGTTTACATATAGAAAGAGAGAGAGAGAGAGAGAGTAAAATTAAAGGAATTAGGGGGGATCAAAATTTCCAGCCCTTTCTTGTTAGGCAGTACTAAGCAAACCGCAGTACTTCTTATTAAAGATTCTATATTAAAGCTTTGCAGGGTGAGTTGCTTGGGAAGATGAAGAAATATGTATATATATATATATATATATATATATATATATATATATATATATATATATATATATATATATATATATATATATATATATATATATATATATATATATATATATATATATATATATATATATCTTGCATGTCCCTGTTAACTGTGTCTCTCCATCTCAATCTTGGTCTACCTCTCCTCCTTGTTCCAGGCACTTACATATTCATGGTTCTTTTACATACAGAATCCTCCTCTCTTCTCATAACATGTCCGAACCATTGTAATCGTCTCTGTTGCAGCTTCTTTGATATTCCTGTAACTTTCACCGTCCCTCTTATGAAGTCATTCCTTATCCTGTCTCTTTTTGTCATTCTGCACATCCAATGTAGCATTCTCATTTCTGCTACTTCCATCTTTCTCTCTTGTGCTTTCTTCATGGGCCATGTTTCACAACTATACATCAACGCAGGTCTGACAATGCTCTTGTACATTTTTCCCCTCATCTTTACACTAAATCTTTTGTCACATAACACACCTGATGTTTTCCTCCAATTGCACCAAGCTCATTGTATTCTGTGGATCACTTCCTCCTCCATCCCTCCACAATCAGTAACACACGACCCAAGGTACTTAAAGGATGAAGCTCTTTTTACTTCTGCCTGCTCTAAGTTGATGCTTCCCTCTTGGTCTCCTCCATTCAGCCACATATATTCAGTTTTTGCTCTGCTTATCTTTAGGCTTCTGTCCTCCAACGCACTTCTCCACAACTCCAATTTCCTGTCTGCTTCTTCCTTACTGGTGGTCACTAGCACTATGTCATCTGCAAAGAGTACACTCCAAGGCACCTGATCTTTCACTCCAGACACTATCACTTCCATTACCATATCAAAAATTTAGGGACTCATGGCAGAACCCTGGTGGAGTCCAACTTTCACCTCAAACTTGTCTGTTGTTCCCACTGAGCTTCTTACCTGTGTTGTTGCTTCACTATATATATCATTTACAATCCTCACATATTTTTCTGAGACACCTTTTTCCCTCATGCACCTCCACACTTTTTGCCTAGGCACTCGATCATATGCTTTCTCAAGATCTATAAATACAAGTTGTCGTTCCTTTCCTTTTTCTCTATATTTTTCCCTTAGCCTTGCCTCTATTATTCTTTCATAGATTTTCATGGTATGTGCCATCAGCTTTATGTCCCAATAGTTGGCACAATCTTGGATGTCCCCTTTTTCTTTGTAAATGGGGACTAGCAGGCTGTTTCTCCAGGCGTCAGGTATCTTCACCTACTGGTAGACCTTATTGAACAAGTCCCACAAGATGTCAATTCCGTCCTCTCCTAAGCACCTCCACACCTCGACTGGTATTCCATCTGGTCCCACTGCTTTACCTTTCTTCATTTTACTTTTCTCCGACTAATCCTGGGAACTTTTCTTTCATTTGCTACCCCATCCTCAATGTTATTCCTGGGATTTCCTTCATTTAGAAGATTTTCAAAATACTCTCTCCATCTACTTTTAATTTCCTCCTCTTTTGTTAGAACCTTACCATTTCCATCTTTAATTTGCTTAATGTGTGTGAGGTCTTTTGTTGCTTTGTCTCTAGCTTTGGCTATCCTGTGGATGTTTCTTTGGCCCTCCGATGTGTCAACATTCTCATACAAATCATTGAAAGCAGCAGCCTTGGCTTTGGCAACTTGTTGTTTTGCAACTTTCTTTGCGTCTTTTGATATTTGCTCGTTTTCTTTTGTTTTGTGTTTATCATAGTTCTTTTGGGATTCTTTCTTTTTCTTGATCTTGTCTTGTGTGTCTTTATTCCACCACCAACTTTCTTTATCTTTTGGGGGACCTTTGCCTGAGGTTTTGCCTAAAATTTCTTCCCCTTGCCTTAGGATCACATTGCTGTTAAACTCCCACCAATCATTTACATCATCTTCCAACTTTATTTCTCTCAGAACATTCTCCTTAAACCTAGATCCCAACTTCACATTTTCTGCCTTCTCTAGGGCCAACCATTTGATCTTAGGGTTACTTTTCCTCTTTCCCTTTGTCCCTTTTCGAACTGAAAGGTCTGCAACCACCATCTTATGTTGTTGGCCAACATTCTCTCCAAATATCACTTTACAATCC
The DNA here is from genome assembly GCF_040412425.1 of Macrobrachium rosenbergii. Lineage (NCBI taxonomy): Eukaryota > Metazoa > Arthropoda > Malacostraca > Decapoda > Palaemonidae > Macrobrachium > Macrobrachium rosenbergii. The sequence goes on along the minus strand of NC_089741.1, from coordinate 78,084,274 downwards.
TTTACTTCCTTAAAGTGTTACCTCCTATAGAGCAGAAAATCAATTTGACTCTCTCTTCCACCACTTCTATATGTCACATAATCTTTCTTCATAAAGAATGTTTTAATTAGTGCCATATCAAATGCGACTGCGAAGTCTATAATGCCTTAGCCTTCTTCGTTCCTCTCCCCCATTCCTAGTCCTCCATGGATTCTTGAAATCACTCTTCTATCTGTACCTATATCCCCATTCAACTCTCCACCCAGTACAACTCTCCCTTCCTCTGAGATTGATGTAAATGCTTCATCCAACTCCCACCAAAACATTGACTTCTCTTCCTCATCACATCCAGCTTGTGGGGCATAAGCACTTATCACATTTAGGACTTCTTCTGATAACATTAATTTGACCTTCATTATCCGACTACCACTTCTTCTGACTTCTACCACTTTTTCCTTCAGTTCACTGTTTACAATGATGCCTACTCCACTTCTACCATTCTCGTCTGCTCCACTGTACAGGAGCTTACATCCTCCTCCTATTTCCTTTGCCTTGTTCCGTCTCCACCTTCTTTCTTGCACACACAAGATATCAACTCTCCCATTATTCATCATCTCCGCCACCTCTCTACTCTTTCCTGTTATACTACCCACATTTAGTGTACCAATTGTAATCATATGGACTTGCTTTTTTAACCACAATTGCCCACACTGCGGTAGCCCTTGCCCATTTATCAGAGGGATCAGGCGAGGCCCCTGCGTGTCGCTTAATTGGGGTACGCCCTGGCATTCTCTCTGAATCTGGATTTGACTAACCATGGTTCTGGTATTGGTTTTGTAGTCAGGATGCCCTTCCTGTCACTAACCCTCTCTATTTACCTGAGCTTGGGACCAGCGCCAAGTTGGGCTGGCTTGCCCCCAAGTGGCTAGATATATATATATATATATATATATATATATATATATATATATATATATATATATATATATATATATATATATATATATATATATATATATATATATATATATATATATATATATGTATATATATAGATATATATACATATATATATGTAAATACATACATACATATATACATATATATATATATATATATATATATATATATATATATATATATATATATATATATATATATATATATATATATATATATATATATATATATATATATATATATATATATATATATATATATATATATATATATATATATATATATATATATATATATATATATATATATATATATATATATATATATATATATATATATATATATATATATATATATATATATATATATATATATATATATATATATATATATATATATATATATATACATATATATATATATATATATATATATATATATATATATATATATATATATATATATATATATATATATATATATATATATATATATATATATATATATATGTATCCATTAACACCTAACGAACTGCTCTATCCACCACACATTATCGAGAGGGCTATTAGCAAAGCGAATAAAATATACTATAGAGGTCCCACCCCAACAGACAAATAGATTTCAACAACAGAATAAAGCTTCCATACGATGAAAACATCCAAAAGGCCACCAAACAACTCAGTTCTAATAATCCTTTCATTTTCCATTATCCCAAATCCATCGGAGTTCGCCGTTAACGTATACTTAAATAACAAAAGGGAAGAAGCCGGAGTTTACAAGATACCATGTAGCAATTGTCATGAAATCTATGTAGGCGAGACAGGTAGATCGCTCTCACAAAGAATAACAGAGCACAAAAGATCAGTACGTTACGCTTCGGAGAGTTCGGGAATTTTCCTACATATCAGAAATACAGGGCATGTCATTAACTGGAGTGGGGCGGAGTTGGTTTTCAAGAGTAGCTGTCCGTACAAAAGAAAGATGCTGGAATCTGCTTTCATCAATCAAACCAACAATATGAACCTGTCAGGAGGACATTGGAAATCGAACGCCATCGACACCTTAATCCTTAAACCCCTCCTGACGAAGATGACCCAAGAAACGCGACCGACAGATCCATCGCCAAACGGGAGCTAATGAGGCCAAAACCACTAGGGAATTTGGTCACTCTCCTCCTTCTTAAGAAACGCCACCTCCATAACATCGGAGGCCTAAGGCCACACCTTCATGTTTTTGTATATATACCATTGTAACTTTCCACGTGTCCATATTCTACCAGTGAACAGGGGCACAGAAACAAGTGCCCGAAATATATGGTTTCAACGTTTAAACAGTGTTTTTATGGGCCTTTTTATTTTCATATTACACTGTAGTATTACAGGAAAAGACATTCATTTTTGCCCATTATGGAACATCACAGTTTATGCCAGTTTTTCGGCTTCAACCCAGCTGTCAAGCACATCTTTAGACGGTACGAACGGCTAGTACATGGGTTACACAAGAGGAAGAATCAGAGAAATTTTCTACAAGAATGCCTACAGGAACAAGTTTCTCCCAAAATGTACGGTTTCACGCGTTGGACATCGGTGTCAGACCCATTTCCGGACTCCATCCGCACATTCCTCCAAGACAGAATACAAGCCACACATCAAGACATCTATGTGATTAGAAGAAAAATAAGTGAGCTAGCCACGTCACTTCGCCTCATGTGCAGGGATGATGGTATGTACAGATATCTTTCATATTTTGTGCTATCAGGTGCTATTGAAAACAGTGAGTCCCACTCCAGAAATTTGTGCGACAAATTAAAAAGACTGATTAGGAACAGCGTATGGAATAATCTTGGCCTTCCCAATAATGTGCTGAATCTCTCTAACCATCCCCTCACTGCTGAAGAACAGACCGTTTTAAATCTTGGAGTTTCATTTGCTCTAAAACCTGGTCCCGAGAGTAATCTTAATTTCCTAGTTGCTTTTGATAAATATTTTGCAAAAAACAATTATGACAAGAAAGAGGCATGTCTCAAAGGCATTTTGCTAAATGTCTTGGAGCAAAATAACAACAAAAATTCGCTCCCAAAAAGATTCCAAAATGCATTAGTTAGCTTAAGAAAAAGGGGGGATATCATCATCACTAAGTCTGACAAAGACGGGAAAATAGTTCTGTTAGACAAGGAGACATACATCAATAAAGTTCAAGAACTTCTAAACGATGCGGAGACCTATGACAAAAAAACGAAAGATCCCACAACAAATATTGCTGCTCAGTTTAACAAATCAGTTAGAACCATAGGGGGCAATAAAAAAGACATAGAATTACTAGAGACATTCAAGGTAATCAACCCCTCTCTCCCCTATTTTTACGGCCTCCCGAAAACACATAAAGATGGGATTCCTTTACACCCCATAATATCTAGTAGGGGCTCTTTCATGTACAAATTATCAAAATGGCTCGCAGACTTGTTATCACCCTTTCTAGGAACCTTCTCATCCTCCCACGTCAAACATGCAGAGGATTTCATACAAAAATTTAATAGTTTAAACATCCCCTCAAACAACATCAAA